>NW_008582618.1:0-10665 GCF_000691845.1 Merops nubicus | reverse complement strand
GGACACGCTCCAGCAGCTCCACGTCACAGGTCTCCCTGGGCTCACGGAGGCTCTCGGGGCTCCCAGAAGGGTGCTGTGGAGCACACGTCCCTGCCCACTCCCACTCCTGCCATCTCCCCTCGCTGGCTCCCGACTCTCACCATCTTCCCGACACCCCACGTCTCAGCAGCATTTTGAGTCAGAGCTCATTTTGTGCTGGCACGGGCACAAAGAGAACTGGAACGGGCAAGCTGTGATGAGGAAAATCAACCAGACCAGTAATGTACTTGTAATAGAAAAGAGAAGCACAGTAATATATAAGGAGAGTGAGTAAAACCAAAGAGAAAAGTGATGTACATTATAATAATCATGTGGTTAATAATTACATTACATTTGTCAGCTTTCAATACAGTGGTGAACAGAAGGACACTTTCAGACCTTCAGATAGGATTAATCTGTTTAAGAGACAGCAGGTAAGCCTCCTTAGGAACAGGATGATTTGAAAACACCTAAATGAGTGCTCTGTGGAAAGAACACCAGGGTTTTCAAAGGGAGCTACTGCCTATGGTTCCAGTGTCTCAGGAGGAATATGCAAATTAACTACTTAGGACCTTCAGTCATATTTGTTATGTGGAAACATGAATTGGTAGAGCACTGAAGCAGGTGCTCAGAGAAGCTGGAGAATTTTCCCCCTTGGAGATGTTTAGGAGTTGTATGGACAAGGTCTTGAGCAGCCTGATCTCAGTTTTGGAAGGATTTTGGAGAGATTAGGAAGAGTGAATCAGAAAGGAAAAATAAAAATAATATAAGCTGCATCTGTCTGAGAGTTTCTGTGTCTCTGTCTCCCTGCTTGGGTACACTTGGTTCTGCACCTCAGACTGCTAGTGTACATTTGCCTTAACTTTTCCTTTTGGTCTCTCTTGTCTTCTGCTTTTCTAGCTTTATGGCCAATACACAGACCAGATGAACAACTTTGCAGATAAAGAAGCAGGAAAAATACTGAATAAGAAGCAAGCCCAGAAGGATGATGAAAGACCCCTGAAACGTGAGAGTCAAGCAGAGCTGAAAGAAGAGCACTATTCCAAGTGTCAAGGTAGCACCAATGCATCTTTCCTTGCCCTGTGACCAGATCCTGGGTAGGCCAGACAAAGAGATGGAATTGAAGACAGACAGAAAAAAAAGAAAATTGTCACTGGGGAGAAGCAGAGAAAGAAGGAAAAGGAATCACAGTGGATCAAAAAGAGTTTTCATGCAAGCTTTCATGGAAGAGCCAAGATCTGTTGGGAAAAAAAAAACCAAACACTCCCAAGTCAATAATTTTTTCCACAACAGATCTCTGTAACAGCAGGGAAAGGAATTTCTTCTGCCACATTTTTGCTGTTAGCACACAAGATGTTAAATTTTGCCCCATCACATTCACACACACATCCCATTTTATTTTTTGGGGGGGAGACTGCGTAAGATTTTGCAGGATTGTGTTAGAGAGGGATGGTTACTAGTGCTTCAACATGAAGCCCATAATGCTTCCAAATAAATCCTTACTGTAGTCAGTTCTCAGGAGAGGAGAGAGAGACACAAGCTTCATCTGTTTTTTTTCTTTCCTCCACAGACTGTGCTAGATGCATCCAGAAATATGTTACCAAGAAGCTCGGAGAGGACTGGATTTTCTTGGTCCTGCTGGGTCTGGTGATGGCGTTGGTGAGCTGGGGAATGGACTATGCCAATGCAAAGAGCCTGCAGGGTGGGTTCCGTTCAGACCTTGCCAATGCGCGCCACAGATAGCGTGAGTGTTTTACAAAGCCCAGTGACCAACCCTCCTCCTCCTCCAGCACTCCTGTCCCATCCTCACCCCTCCCTGCCTGGGAGTTCTGAAGTACTTGCAACACAGTAAAGAAGAGGTTAACTAGGGAGAGGTTCTTTAAAGGGAAAAATCTGGAAGTAAGCAGGCAGCAGCAAACTGCTTTCAACTCCCCTTCCAGCCTGTGCCCTGGAATGTGTAGGGGCACAGGGCAGTCGTACTGTGGTCCCTCCCATTGCATTGATTTCCATCCTCCCCAGAAATATCAAGCACAGGGGGGATGAGGAAGGGAAGGTGCTCTTAGATGCCCTCCTGCCACTGCTTCTGCGTTTTACCTCCTTGTTGCTCTTTCCAACCTTTATTTGTACAGTGCCCTGTGGTTTCCTGATACCTGGCCACACAGTGCCCTCTCCTCTGGCTCTTCAGAGATCTCCCAGTCACTGCCATAGCCCTACCCTGTGTTTTCCCCTGGTCCCTCTTCCCTTTGCCAGTTATAAGGACTGCAAGTTCTTTCTGTCCAGCTGCCCCCATCTGGGTGCACACAGGCACTTGTCCTTTACACTGCCTGCAGCTGAGTCTGATGGTTTTTTTCTTTCCCTCCACCACGTCTCAGCCTCCTGCCTCGTGAGGAGACAGCCCAGGCATGGGTGATGAACAACACAGGAAGAGCAGTTGGGATTCCCAGCAGCTCGTGCTGCTGTGGCTGTCCAAGCAGTGGTGCCACTGCTGTTCAATGCTTGGCACAGCTCCCTTGATGCTACTGTTCTAAAAGGCATAATCATAATCAGAGCTTTCAAGCAAGTTTTTATGAGGGGATGATGTTTCATGTGGTCAAGCAAGTTTTTATGAGGGGATGATGATGTTTCGTGTGATTGAGGTGGAGGAGAGAGCACTAGCTATTGGCTGACCACTTTATTGTCCTTCAGGACCCACATAAGGCCCTCAGGCTGCCAAATGAAAAGACCCCATTACTGGTATTACTGGTATTACTGGTATTACTGGTGTCTAAGAACAGAGGGGCAGTTCCATCCATTCCTGCAGCATTACTGCTTTACCTGAGAACTTGTACTCAAAATGTAACAAAAGCTTGTCCTGGCAAAATTAGGGCTTTGGGATACCATTGCTCAGGGGGATTTAGTGTGGGCAGGTTTATCAAATCTGTGATTCTTTGATGCCTAGCAACCTGTTTGGAGCAGCTGTGGTTACTGACAACCTCTTTCTTTGTCTGTCTGCAGCCTACAAGTGGATGTACAGAGCACTGCACCCCAGCATCCCTCTGCAGTACCTGGTGTGGGTCACATACCCTCTTCTGCTCATTCTGTTTGCAGCCCTCTTCTGCCACCTCGTCTCTCCACAGGCTGTTGGTGAGGGCAGAAGGCATGGCAAGATCTGTTTCTGTCTGTCCCTTTGTTTCAATTCCATCTGCCTGCAGGTTTTGTTCATCTTCTGCTCTGCTGTTGTTTTCAGGATCTGGCATCCCAGAGCTCAAGACCATCATGAGGGGAGTGGTCCTTAAGGAATATCTCACTCTCAAAGCTTTTGTGGCCAAAGTCGTGGCTCTCACAGCTGGTCTTGGAAGTGGCATGCCTGTGGGGAAAGAGGTAAATATTGCTGTTTTCATGTGCAGTGGTTGCTAGGGCCTGGGAGGTGCAAGGAGTTATCTGTAGAAGAAGAGTCTATGAATGTTTTTTTTTCTTTTGCCACCATCCCTCTTCTCAGAGCTCTGCTCTTTCAGCAGCACTCATCTCCCATTGGTCATTTTCCTTCCACTTTGAAAGGCTTGGTATAGAAAACATCAAATAAGTCAAGTAGTCTTTGAGAGGGAAAAAGAACAAACCAGGAGACTGAAAGAGTGGCTGAGGCAGCCAAGGAGAAGTTCTGAGATGTGCAGTGGCTGAGCCCTTGTCAGCCACCAGCGGGTCACCCTCTGACCTCCTGCCCCTCTCCTCTTGCAGGGTCCTTTTGTGCATATTGCCAGTATCTGTGCTGCAGTGCTCAGCAAGTTCATGTCCATCTTCTGTGGTGTCTATGAGGTAAGGCACATGTCTCTGCATACAGCTTGTCCACAGGCTGAACTCCTAAGACACATAGAAAATCATTGGTAGGCCAGAGAGCACAGAGGAAACAGGTTGAAGTTCTCTGTACTACTATAGAGCAGTAAAACACAAGCCAAAGAAAATGGTGGGAGGCCCAATATCCAGTCAAAGAGCTCTGCAAGACCACCTGTGTTGCCTACCAATTACACAGAGACTGGGTAGGACTGTGCATTGGACAAGTGTTCAGTCCCACGATGCTGATACCTCTGAACTGTTACCATTGTCCATGTGGAAGAGTAGCTGCAGACACAGATCAGCTTGTCTTCAGGCCAGATTTGTACAGCACTGCTAATTATAGACCCTGACTCTTGCTGTGGGCTTTTGCTGTCACAGAACAGCCTCTGCAGGCTGATCACTGTATGGACTAGCTGTGTGAAAAGCCCTATGAACTGCAGGAACTGCTTCACACACAGGCTTTTAGTAGGAACTGGTGTGTAATACAGCTGTGGGAGGGGCTGTTCTACCTGAGTGGATCCTGTCTGTGCCTAGGGACCAAGTGAACTGCTGAAGAGCAGCTGAGAGTGCTAGAGAGGGCACTGCAGCGTGTGGAGCCTGCTACCTGTAACAGCACTGGCTGGGCCTGCTGCTGGCTGTTGCTTTGTTTTACTGCTCTGGATCCTAGTGCCCGGGCTGTGCTCCTCTAACCCCGCATGCCCTTGTCTGGCTGCACTCTGTTCCAGGCTGTGCATGCCCCTGGACCTGCTGGTGGCAGCTGGCAGGCTGGAGCTGGACGTGCCGGTGTCCGCCCGCGTGGGGCACGGAAGGTACAGCTCCTGTCCCCTCTGCTGGGAGGTGTCCTGTCCTGGGAAGGGCTCTCCACAGGTACCCCCACTGCAGCAACACAAATGCCTTCTTTCTGAATGTAACTGTTGGCAATGAAAGAAAGTTACAGGAAAAGTGACACCTATTAATGTGCTGATCTCTTAACAGTGCAGCTTGTCTAGTCTCTGCCTGCCATGGACATTGTTCAACCTGGAGAGCACCAAGGGTTGCCCAAAAAATTAATAAGGATTGAGGAGAGAACAGAAGTAAAAAAAACCACAAAACCAAAAACTAAACAGCCCTTGATGTAAGAAGTAGAAACAACTAAGGGCAGGAGATGTTGGCAAGTATGACAGCAAGTGATAATGCAAACAGCAAACTACCAGGTGAATACTTCATCAGGGGACAGGAGAACAGCAATATCACTGTGTAAAGCCTTGGGCTGCCCATATAAGAGGGATGAGAAGGGCCAGTAAGACAGTTGGGAAGCTGAACTAATGGTATGAGAGGAGAAGTTGAGGAAGCTGGGTTTGCTCAGCCTGAAGGAGAAAAGGGGATGGTCTAACAGATGTCCTCAACCCCCTAAATGGGGATTTTAGGGAGGACTGATCCAGGCTCTTTGCAGAGTGGCACACTGCAAGAGGCAACAGCACAACCTGCAACACAAGAAAGTCTGACTGTGTGTAATGAAAATGTTCCCCTCCCCTAAGGGTGGTGCAGCACTGGCACAGATGCCCAGACAGTCCAGGAAATCTCCACCCTTGGAGATGTTCAGGACTCACCTGGAGAAAAACCTGATCTAGCCTTGAAATTAAAAAATCTCTGAGCAGGGAGTTGGAGGAGACACCTCTGGTGGTCCCTTCTCACCTTCCAAGTTCCCACTGCAAGGAGAAACATGGAAGTTTATCTCTGTCCCCTCACATTGGTACTGGTCTTCTGATTAACAGCATTTCCTTAAACAGCACAGGTACCACACACATACAGTAACTTCTTCCTAAAACACTGGAAATATATTCATAAATAACTTGTCTTAAAATGTTCTCCATTCTTGGGTGTGCTTTCATTTTCAGTTTCCCCCCGTGCACTGCCCTGAGCCTCTCTCCACGGCTGTTGTTTTCAGATGTTTAAGGATTTTTTGAAATGTGCTGTTTTACTGAAGTTGGCTTTATTTCCTCCATCCACTACCTGCAACATGGTCTTGCATCAGCAATAATAATGATCTTTCCTCTGGTCTGCTATTAAAAAAAGGAAGAAACATCATTTGTCAGCTGCAAAATAGAGTTTTTTTAGTTGATAACTTGAGAAAAGACATGCCAGGAAGAAAATGAGGATCAGCAGGAGAGAGGCTGAGAGCTGTGTGTACTGTGGGCAATACAGCCAGCTGGAGGTAGCCTGAGCTGACACCTGGGGCTTCAAGCAAACTTGTAAGTCTGACAAAAACCTTGAGAGAAAGCAGATTCAGAATGAGAGATTAGACACAGTCAGGTGGAGCCACTGGGAAGGTGTTTCAGGGTGCTACAGGTGTCAAGAGAGCCTGGGGAATCTCCATCCTTGGAGGGGCTCAGGGCTCACCTAGCACCTTGGTCCTGAGCACTCTGATCTTGAAATTAACCCAGCTCTGAGCAGAGTTGGGCAAGTATTCAGATGTACCTTCAGATACAGCCTGCAACACCAAGTCACACTGCCCATGGTGTACAAGCTGGTGTTGCTGGGGGTGAACACCACCCTCTGTAGTAACGAGGAGCCCTCAAAATGGATTTAAAAAAACAGGTTAGCCCTTGACAATCAAAGGTGCCCAGCCCACTTTCTGTGGGTGCACTCTGGTGCTGTCTGTCTGTTTTGGTCCATCTGGCTACTCCTGTGCTGCCACCAGCACTGACAGCACTGTGTCCTGGGGGATGCCAGGTGCCACAGGCTGTTCTCAGGGGTTGCTGTAGGTCTCTCTCTCCTGCTCTTCCTCAACACTGTCCCACCAGGCACCCACCTTCAACTAACCCTAATTACCTCCTGCCACACTGCAGGCCATGTCTCCTGTACCCCCAGTTTCCAGCTGTCAGTCACCATGCTGGGGCTCTAACACAACCCCCTGCTCTTCCAGACACCTTGAACACAACTACATCCCTGTGCTGGATGTGATGATGTCTTAAGGCCACATGGGCACTGCTAGGGCCCAGAAGCTACCTAGGACAAAGCTGTGGGTAAGGACACATTGTTCTGGGCCAGGGAAGGGCCCATGGCCCTCCTCTGTTGGGGTGTGCAAAGACAGCCTTCAGAGAGCTTTTGGCTGAGGATCTGTCAGACCCCTGCTCAGGGACACAGGAATTCATCACCTTCTGGCCTTAGAATTCGGGCTTGCCACTCAGATTTCCACCATAACCCAGGACCACCCCTTCTCCAAACATTTGTGGGGGACCTAAGAGGCTACTTGGATAACATTTGCTTGGATAACTTCCAGGTCTACGCCTGCCTTCTGCCAGGTCTTGTCTTTTGAATGTTTTGGGGCCATCCAGAAGGGAGAAATAAGATAGATACAGCTATAACTCTGAGATTGGTGACAGAGGAGTGACAGCACGTGTCAGGACCTGCCAGTTCTGTTACTCACTCTGCTTCCTCTCCTCCTCTCTCCTGTGTGTCTGTCTCTGTCTCTCTCACCAGTAGCAGCCCTACTATTACACGGACGTCCTGACTGTGGGCTGTGCCGTGGGGGTCGGCTGCTGCTTTGGGACACCACTTGGAGGCAAGTGGCTGTTCTGTTTCCTTTTTCTCAGGTACCTAAATCCTCTCCTGCCTGGTCCTCTTCTTTCCCCCTTTCCTGCACTGTATGTTTGAGCTGTCATCTCCTTTGAACCCAGAAGCTTATCCTTAGCATTGCCCAGCTCTCCAGCACCTCTGACAGCCTTCTTCCCACATAGCTTCCTGGGGGCAAGGGGGGAAGGCTTTCTAGAACAGTGGTCTCCAGACTGGATTATGCATGTCCCAGGGCATGTGCAAGATGATCCTTTGGGGTGTGAGAAGCAAATGTTGGAATTTATATTTTTTTCAAACAAAGCAATACCCCCCCTTGGTTAGTGTTTGGTGTATATACTGGCAGCAGAGCCTTCACTTGGCCCGTGTGGCACAGGGCCCTTGTCACACGCCCAGTGCATGAGGTGCCCGGGTGGGGAGGGCTCACTCTGCAGAGGGCTGGCAGTGCCCTGCTCGTTTCCTCACCTTCCCACAGTGCAGGGGCTGCAGCCACAGTGTGCCCAGGGATGTGGATTTCTGTGTCAAGCCATCTGGCTCTGGTGAAACCCCCACAAAACGGGCAAGTGGCTTAAAAAGGTGCCTGCAAAGCGGCTGTGGGTTGGGGATACTAGTGATAATGCAAGCACAGGGGAATGACAAGAAAATGGCAGAGCTGGCACTGCTGTTCCTAGCACAGGCTTTCAGTCAGCTTCACAGCCACGTGTCACTGGGGTAACAACTGCCAGGTGTGCACAGAGCACTGCAGGATGTCATGGCTGTGCTTGACTCCAGAAACCAAACCCTGGAGTGGGAGAGGCTTCACAGGACTTCATACTGATGTGGGGAATGACCATGAAAACCCTCTGTACCGTACAGATGTTTGCTGGTTATCTCCTGCCACGGGGGTTTTAAAAAGAGCTGTTGAATTTCAGGACCAAAGCACCAAAGGGCAAGCGTGGTGCACTGCTGGTCTCTGCTGGGCTTCAGGCATCTCAGCAGCACAGCACCTGGCAGCAGCTGGGCTTGGTGCTGGGTTTTGGTTTGTTTTTAAAAATCCATATTCTATGTATCTCTTCAAGGTGAAAGTGGTATTCTAATAGTGGGTGAGAAAGTAACTGCTTTCCAAGAGAAAGCTGTGGAGATTTTGTGAAATTGTTGCTATTACAATTTAAGTGTGACACCTACAAAAACTCTCATACATGGACATGTTAAAAAACTGGAAACAGAAGCTTAAAAAAAATCTTTCAGATTAAGAGTTTCAGTGGGTTTTGAATCCATTTGTTAAAGATACAAAAATTCAACAAATTTTTCAAATTTTTCTTGCATTTGGATCTCTGTGACATGTCTTTTTCAGCTGTGACAGCCATTGACATCAACTATCAAAACTGAATATAGAACCAGGTCTTTGAATCACTGTATCACAGTGTTAAATCAAGATTTCAGAAAAATATAAAGAATATAAATGTTTTTAGTGAGATAAACTTTTTGTTACATTACTAAAACAAAATGAAAAAAAAAAATTCATCTTCATCTCATCCTTTTTTTAATTTCTCACTGTATCACAGTGTTAAATCAAGATTTAAGAAAAATATAAAGGATATAAATGTTTTTAGTGAGAATAAACTTTTTGTTACATTAATAAAACAAAATGAAAAAAAAAATTCATCTTTATCTCATCCTTTTTTTAATTTCTCTTTGTTGTGTGTTTTATATTGCACATAATATATTACTAGCACATGTATATAATTTTTAAATACACATTTACTGGGGGCATGTGCTCAAAATCTTTGTAAGGATAGGGGTGCACAATCAAAGAGGTGTGGAGACCACTGCTCTAGAAGGCTATTTCGGAGCCTCTCTCCTGCTTCCAGTGTTGTACTGCTGATTTTAACTCTGCCCCTTGCTGACTCCTTCCAGGGGTCCTTTTCAGCATCGAGGTCACTTCCACTTACTTTGCTGTGCGCAATTACTGGAGAGGATTCTTTGCAGCCACCTTCAGTGCCTTCGTTTTCCGAGTCCTTGCTGTTTGGAACAAGGATGCAGGTAAGCCAAGAGCCCTCCTTACTCTCTTTGCACAAAAGCTGCTCTACTAATTTATTATTCTTCATATTCCTCAAAGCCACAGCCTTGCATGATACTTGAAAGTTTTGCCATGACGTGACTTTGAGCAGTGCCGAAGGAAAGAGAAAGGGAAACAGATCATAGAATCATAGAATCCTGTAGGTTGGAAGGGACCTCCAAGATCATCAAGTCCAACCATTGAGCCATTAGGGCTCTAAAGTCCTCTGCCAAAACAGATCAGAATCTGTCAGGGTTGGAAGGGACCACAAGGGTCACCCAGTTCCAACCCCTCTGCCATGAGCAGGGACACCTCCCACTAGATCAGGCTGCCCAGAGCCTCATCCAGCCTGGCCTTAAAGACCCCCAGGGATGGGGCCTCAACTCAATCATCAACTCAATCATCAGTTGTACAACCCAGCCTGCTCCTGGGGTCAGACTGAAAATGACTCCACATGAGTTCTCAGCAAGGAGGAGGGCCCTGAGGTGGGATTTTTGCCTCTACTCAGCATAATGTCAAGGCTGCAAGCATAGAGGTGTCCTGTCACAGAGGATATAACATACCCTACAGTGTGTGCTGCTGCAATCTGCTGGAAATGCCCAGCTCTGCTTTGGCCATCTCCTAACTAGAAGCATAAAACCCAAACAGTCTAGAAAATCAAGGTGATGAAATGATTAGGAGGCTACAGGATTGGCAGGGTATCTCGAGTCATTGAAAAGTGTGAGTGCAACATTTGTGCAGACAGAAATAGCACAGGACGAGGTTGTTCAGGAGGGCACCTCAGATGCTGTGGGAATGGGGTTCCAGCTGATGCACAGGCTGCCAGTTCTTTGTACACTGCTTGCTTACAATGTCTTTCTTTCACAGTTATATCTGTTTTATTGAGCTGAGCTCCATGTGGGCAGTTCCCTTACTTAAAACTGCTGTAAGTTATGTCTCCCGTGACTTCACAGGACTGGTATTTTTGATACAGACATTAAACAGAATTTGTTCCAGCACTGACCTCTGAAAAAATTCACTCAGTACTGCAGGGCCCCAGGATGACAATCAGAACCTCCTGCCACATGAGCACTATGACATGTAGCAGTGTGTGTCTGACACTATAGACTCACCTCCTTTCTCACCCTGAGCTGGCTTCTGATCCATGACAATATTCTCCCTTTTGCTGTTTATCAGTGGACCTCTACATGAGGTTCCACAGCCTCACGTGTGACCTCTTAATAATCTAAATAAATAGTATTCCCCTT
>NW_008582617.1:599-4077 GCF_000691845.1 Merops nubicus | reverse complement strand
GAATTTCCCCCAAATCTCCCCCCCAGTAGGCGGGGGAGGGGCTCACCCGGGGCCTCCGCAGCCCCCTCAGACGCCGGCGCCGCTTTGGGGCAGTTTCCTCCAATTCCTCAACTTTCCTCCTCGGCTCTTTGCCCTTTTCTCCGCTTTTTTTTCGCCCCCGTTTCCCGCCGGGTTTTTTTTTTTTCCTCAATTCCTGGCGAGGCTTTTTCGGCGATTTTCTCCCACTTCCTGCTCTTCCTGCCCCTCCTCTTCCTCCTCTTCTCTCTATTCTCGGGGCCTCTTCCCTTTTTTCTAGTCTTCTATTTTCCCTTTTCTCCTATTTTTCTTTCTTTTCTATTTCCTGTCGTCATTTTCTTCCTATTTTCTTCTAGTTTCTCTTGCGGTTTTTTCTATTTTCTTTAGTTTTTTTATTGCCTATTTTCTTCTATTTTTTTTTCTACTTTTTCTATTTTTCTTCTATTTTCTTTTTTCTACTTTTCTATTTTCTTCTATTTTCTCTTTTACAGCTTTTCTATTTTCTTCTATTTTTTCTGCTTTTTCTATTTTCTTTTTTCTTATTTTCTATTTTTTTCTCATTTTCTATTTTTTCGATTTTTTCTATTTTCTCTGCTTTTTCTATTTTCTGTATTTTTTTTCTATTTGCTTCTTTTTTCTCTCTTTTTTTCTATTCTATTTTTCTTTTTCTATTCTTCTATTGTCTTCTGTATTCTTTTTTCTATTTTCTAATAGATTTTGTTTTTTTTTCTGTTTTCTTTTTTTCTATTTTCTTTTTTTTTCTATTTTCTTTTTTCTATTTTTTTCTATTTTCGTTTTTTTCTATTTTCTATTTTCGTTCTTTTTTCTATTTTCTAATAGATTTTCTTTTTTCTATTTTCGTTTTTTCTATTTTCTTTTTTCTATTTTGTTTCTATTTTCTTTTTCTATTTTCTTTTTTCTATTTCTTTCTATTTTTTTTCTATTTTCTATTTTCATTTTTTCTATTTTCATTTCTTTCTATTTTCTTTTTTCTATTTTTTCTCTTTATTTATTTTTCAATTTTTTTCTATCTTCTATTTTCTTTTTTTCTATCTCTTCTATTTTCTTCTCTTTTCTTCCCTAGTTTCTTCTCCTTCCTATTTTCTTCTCTTCCCTATTTTCTTCTCTTCTCTTTTTCTTCTACCTTCTCCTTTCTTCCCCTATTTTCTCCTCCAGCTCCACGGCATTTTCTCCCCCCTGAATTTTTTAAGATTTTCTGCCAGCTCGCCTCTTTTCTCTCTTTTTCTCCCTTTTTTCTGACTCCTTCCTGCTCTTCCTGGGCCAGCGCCTCCAAAAAGTCCTTTTTTTGCCCCGGCCGGGCTCTTCACTCCTCCTCCTTCTCCCCAAATCCAGCTGCTCTGCCAGCACCATCCAGCTCGTCTCAAAAGTGCCGCTTTTCACCCCAAAACCGCTCCCGAGGCGGTTTTTCTCTTTCTCTGGAAAAAACGGAACCGTTTTAGGAGCCTTCTGAGGAACAAAACTCTCCGAGAGCTTTTTGCTTTTTTTGGGGTGGATTCGGAGCTTTTGGCCGCCGAGCGGCTGCTCCCGGCCACCGAATTCTCCAAATTCTGCTTCAAAGCTCAAAAAAACCAAATCGGCCTCGAGAGCTCCAGCTTTGGAACAGAAAACAGCCTTAAGAGCTTCGGTTTTCTGACAAAAACAGCTTTAAGAGCTTCATTTTTATAAAAAACAGCTTTAAGAGCTTCGTTTTTGTAAAAAACGGCTTTAAGAGCTTCGGTTTTGTAAAAAAATTGCTTTCAGAGCTTCATTTTCTGTAAAAAACGGCTTTAAGAGCTTCATTTTTTGTAAATAAAGTCTTTTAGAGCTCCTTTTTTCTTGAATTTTTTTTTTTTTTCGATAAAGCAGCTTTTTAAGCTTTTTTTCCTCCATTAAAAAATCACCCTCAGTGCCTCTGGCTCCTCAAAGATTTTAAGAATTCATAATAAGGAAAAAGCTTTAAGAGCTTTTTTTTTTTTCCTTTCAATCAAACGGCTTCCAGAATATTATTATTTTTTTTAAAATAAAGCAGTTTAAGAGCTTTTTTCCTTTAAATAAAGCAGCTCTAGGAGCGTTTTTTGGGGCCAATAAAGCCGCTCCGGGAGGTTTTTTTGCTTTAAATAAAGCAGCTCTAGGAGCTTTTTTTGCCGATAAAGCAGCTCTGGGAGCTTCGTTTGAAAAAAATAAAGCCATTTTCAGAGATTTTCGAGGAAAACGGAGCTTCTCCGGCCACCACCTCCCAGCTTCGAGGCGCTTCGGGGCCGGGGCCCCCCCTTATAAAGCCGCTCGACGTCAGCACCGCGCGGATCCTTCCGCGGGAGGGGGGGAGAGAAAATAATCCCCAAAATTGCCCAAAAACGGGACAGCGGCCAAAAAAAAACCCGACCCTGCCCTAGCAGGCGAAAATAAAAAGTCATTTTAAACTTCTTTTCGTCCTTTTTTCGCCCTCCCCCCTAAGAAATAAATAGGGAAAAGGCAGGGAGGTGCCCGGCGCTTCGGCACCAAAATGGTTAAATTTAACACCAAGTTTTCGGTTTTGCCCATCCTGGACCCAAAAAAAAAACCCACCCACCCCGCTGTGACCTTCCCGGATCGCTTTTGAATATTCTTGTCGTTTATTTCACGACATTTAACATCATTTTCATTCTTGCTGCGTCACCGGCTTGGGCCGTGGCCAAAAAGGCCAAAAAGGTTCTTTTTCCTCCCCAAAAAAGGGTTCCAAAGTTTAGGGAACAAGGCTCAGGCCTCGAGGGGGGCACACAGGCCCCAGAAACCCCCTTTTTTTACCCCATTTCCCTTGTTTCCAGCGTTTCCAGCAAAGCCCAAATGTTTTTTTTCTAATAATCAATTTTGTCCTTTTCCAGAAAAGTCCAAATAACTTTTTTTTTAAATAAATATTTCTGCCCCCTTCTACCAACCCCCCTTTTTTTTTTTAAACAACCGTTTTCTAGCAAAGCCCCAACAACCCTTTTAGACCTTTTTTTTTTCCCATAACACCCCAAAATTGCTGCATTTCACACGACTTCAAAGCCATGCTGAGTCACGGTGCAGCCTCTTCTCAAAACAAAAAGGGGGGGAAAAAATAACGAATTTCCCTTTTTGTGGCATTTTTTGTGGCATTTCCGGGCAGGAAGCGACACCCCGAAAGTGCTGGCGGGGAGGACAACCCCCCCAAAAACCTGTCATTAAAGCTGATCCCACGCTAATTAAAGCTGCTGACGAAGCCACGGAGGCATCCGGGAGGCACGGGGCGAGTTCTCCTGGAGCCTTTCCTGCCAGGAGACATTTTGCTGTCATTATTTTATTAAAACCCACAAAAATCAGTTTTTTTTTCCACTTTTTCATCTGCTGGGCGAGGCCACCCCTCCCTCACAGCCTGAATTTTGGTGGGTTTATCACCAAAAATGAGTTTTACCATCACGATTTGCCTGTTTCTGGCTGGTTTTGTGCACCTACAACACCCCTC
>NW_008582617.1:0-554 GCF_000691845.1 Merops nubicus | reverse complement strand
TTATTATTTTATTAGCTTTGACGCAGCCAAAAATTCACCTTTTCTGCGTGGAAATGCCCCAAAAAAGCTGCTTGGCCCTCGGGGGTGGTGCCTGGAGGGACCATTTTAAGGCATTTTCTGTTGGAAAGGTGAATCTGGTTTCACAAAAACATGGGGCTTTATCAATAAAAAATAATAAAAAGGACTATTCAGGTAAAAAAGCAGTTTCAGGTTTTTTTTCGCTATCTGTGAGGACACTAAAACTCTTCCAAATGAGCCCAAAAGAGCCCCAGGAGCTCTACCAGCAATTTTAGGCCAATTTAACCCATTTTGGGGGCAGATTTCAGCCCTGACTCAGCACAGAACTCGGGGCGAGGCCTCAACCCCCATCCCTGAGCTAAAAATTGCCCTTTTCAGCTTTTTTTAACCCTCTCGGCCCCTTTGGGAGCCCATGAGGAGCATCCCCCCTCCCTCAGCGATTTGGGGTGAGCCCCCTCCCCAATTCCTCCCCTCAGAGGCACCATTTTCATGCTGCTTTTCACCTTTTTGAGCAGAGAACCCTTTCCAACGACTTT
>NW_008582616.1:6058-6346 GCF_000691845.1 Merops nubicus | reverse complement strand
CGATGGTATTTATTTGTAGGTTGTACATAGTCACCAGGGTGATATGACCCCCACCTCCCAGCCCCAGGGAGGAGCAGGGATGCCCCACACTGGCACAGCCAGCATCACCATCCTTCTGGGAGCCCAGAATCCCGGTGTGCAGGGACTGATGGGCACCATGGCCACTGTCCCCTCAGCTGAGACAGGGCACCGTGCCAGGCCCTAGAGGTGCTGGATGCTGGTGTGGGCTGGGGTGATGCCCTGGGGAGGGGGGACAAACTCCAGCCAGGGGGGGACAAGGCAAGGGGG
>NW_008582616.1:3620-6042 GCF_000691845.1 Merops nubicus | reverse complement strand
GGGGAGAGGTAGCACCAGATAAGAACTGCTCCCTGCAATCTGGGCATGGCTATTGTGGTTTTGTGCCTCAGTTTCCCCACACGCTTATTGACGAGCAAGTGCTTGCCACAGGAAAGCTGCAGACCACCAGGCAAGCCTAGGAGAAGGGGGCTGTGGGGTCCAGGTGTGCAGCCCTGTCCCCTCCCCAAGGGCTTGGAGACAGGGAGAGGGGACCTTTGAGGCAGGATCCAGGTGTCCAAGCCACGTGGAGGGCTCGGATGGGGTCTTTGGGTGAGGAGGAGGAGGAGAAGGGGCAGTGCTGGGGTAAAACCTTCAGTAGCTGCTGGCACCAGCACCCACAGGTGTTTGGGGCACCCAGCCCATCAGCCACCGCTTTGGGGCACCCCAATGGGTGCGAAAGGTTGTAAATAGTTGTACATGGGGAGCGCAGGGGCGGCCAGGGGGCACCCCCAAATAAATACTGCCTTTGGGACAGACACGGGTGCCTGCGTGTGCTCTGTCGGGGGCAGGGAGTGGGCACCCAGGGGCTCTGCTGCCACCTGGCCCCCTCACCTCAACCTGCCCAACTGCCCCTGAGCCCTGCCGAGGGCTGGGCTGGAGCCTGGTGGGGAGCAGTGGGTCCTGGGGATGCACTGGGAACATTGGGAAGCCGAGGGGCACTGGGCAGGACTGGGGATGTGGGGAGGTGGCAGTACCAGGTGGTGCTGTCTGGGTGTTGGAGGCACACTGTGCTGGGCTAGTGGCCAGCATTGGGCGTTACTGAAGGCACTGGGAGCACTCAGTGTCAGTACTGATGGCTCTGGGGGAAGTACCGGTGCACTCGGATTTGGTAGTGGGAGCCAGAACTTGGTGGTACCTGGGGCATGGGGGGGTGGCTCAGGGCACACTGGGGCTGGTAGTGAGCAGTACTGGGCTGTACTGGGAGCACCTTGGTCAGTACAAGGGGCAAGGAAGGTGGTACCAGACTCCTCTGGGCACTCCTGGAAGGCACTGGTGATGGTGCTGTGAGGTGCCAGGCTATACTGGGGTAGTACTAGGGACACTGGAGCTTAGTACTGAGCAGTACTGGGAGTGCTAGGGGCACTCAGCATCAGTACTGGGAGCACCAGGAGAACTATTGGGGCATTAGGATTTGGTACTGGAAACCAGTACTTGGTGGTGCTGGGACCATGGTGTGGAACAGTGGTGATGGGCTCTATAGGGAGTACTGAGAGTGGTAGTGGGTGATACTGGGCTGTACTGGGGACTGTACTGTTGTCAGTACTGGGGGCATTCTGGTCAGTACTGGGGCAATGGGAGTGGTACTGGGCTCTTCTGGGCAGTCCCCAGGGGCACTGGGGTCAGTGCAGAGAGGTCCTGGGCTGTACTGGAGTCAGTGCTGGGCTGTACTGTGCTGTACCAGGCTGTACTGGGCTGTACCAGGCTTTACCGGGCTGTACTGGGGAAGTCCTGAGCTGTGCTGGGCCGCACTGGGGCGCTGGGAGCCGGGCTGGGTCGTTCCGCCCCCTGGCGCCCGATCTTGGAACTGCAGGAGCCCCGCGGCGCGGAGGGGCACTGGGACAGCGGGGGGGGATCGGGGCGTGGGGCCCTGGACTGTACTGGGGAGTTCTGGCAGGGCCTGGGGGACACTGGGGGCGGGGGTTGCAGGGCGTTACCGGGGTGTCTCCCTTGGAGGGGACACAAGGTCTTACTGGGATGGCCACGATGGCAACAGGGGCACTGAGTGGTCACTGTCATCGGTGTGGGGGTGACAAGGGGGTGCCCGCAGGGCTGGACAGGTTGTTTTGGAGGGGGTGTTCTGAAGACACTGGGGGTACCAGGATTGCCTGGAGACACCAGGGGGATACTGGGATTTCTCCCTGAGATACTGAGGACTGTTACTGAGGAGGGGCTTGGAGACTCTGGGAAAGCAAAATGTCTCTGAGCACATTGTGCTCTTGTCGCTGGAGGGGCCTGGGGACAAACTCCGGGCGAGGGGATACTGGGCTGGGCTGAGGGTGTACTGGCTGGTAGCTGGGGACACTAAGGAGTGCACTCAAAGGGGCCTCGGGACAATGCTGGAGGGTCCGGGAAGGAGCCCTGGGGACAGAGGGTGGGGGACTGGGACTGACGTTCAATCATTGGGCTGGGGGAGTGTCCTGGGGTCACTAGGATAGCTGACTGGGGGGACTGTGGGCACCAGTCCAGAGCAGAGGGGATGACCAGCAAGAGCTGGGGACAGTGGGGACATTTCCACCTACTGCTTCCAGCCTTTGCCAGAGCCCAGCGGAGCCCCCCAGCTCCAACCCCACCTCGGGGTCCACAGCAAAGACAGAACTGGGTCGGGGTCCCACATTCCGGTGGTGGCTGGGGCAAAGCAGGGATCTGGGCAACCATGAGCCTCCTCCCCGCACAGCCGTTGACACTGGGAGCCACCGGATTG
>NW_008582616.1:2407-3515 GCF_000691845.1 Merops nubicus | reverse complement strand
CCGTGGGTGGGCAGTGGCGGTGGCGGTGGCGGTGGGGCAGTCGGCGGCGGCGGCGCTGGAGGCTGCGGGGGGCTGGAGCTCGTTGCCCATCCTGGTGCTGACCTCCAAGGAGCGGGTGAGCCACAGGGCCACGGGGCCAAGGATGGGTGCCGGGGCCAGTGCCGAGGAGAAGCACTCCCGCGAGCTGGAGAAGAAGCTCAAGGAAGATGCTGAGAAGGATGCCAGGACTGTCAAGCTGCTGCTGCTGGGTATGGGGCAGGGGGGATACTCTGGGGAAGCGACCCGTCCTTTGTGCATCTCACCCCAACACCCCACCCGAAGTTCCTCTGACACTTCCCAGCACCCCTCAACCCAACCAGCCCATCCCAATAGCTCCCCTAAACCAAATGAGCTGACCCAACTTTCCCTTGGCCTCCTAGACACACCCTCTATAATCTAAGCAGTCCACCCCAACAGCCCACTCCATGTTTCCCTGACTCCTCCAGCACCCCTAAAACCAACCAGCCCACCCTAACAGCATCTCCATTCCCAGGTAGCCCGAAACCCAACCCTCACCCCAGCAGTCTACCCAGTTCTTCCCTGATGCCTCCAGCACCCCTAAAACCAATCAACCCAGCCTAACAGCCCACCCTGATCCCCCTAGACCAAACCAGCTCACCCCAGCACCTCAACAGCTTGCTCATCAACCCCACACACACTCCAGGCACCCCTAACCCAACAGCCAAAGATCCCCCAGCTTCCAGGTATCCCCCAAGCCCAACCAGCCCACCCAACAACCCAGCACTCCTGGGGGGAGGGGAGGAGGGAGGGGAGGGGGGCACCCCAACCAACCCATTTTAAAAGGCTTCATCATCACCACCTACCAGCATTCCACCCTAGTAGCCCCCCACCCCATCCTGCTGGGCACCCCCATGCAACCCTCACTGCCACCCCCATGTCTGTCCCTGCAGCACCCCCCACTGTGCAGGTCCCTCCTGGCTGCCCCAGTGGTGCCCGAGGTCTGGGATGCACTGGATGTGATGGGGTTATGGATGCCAACTCTGCCTTCCTGGCCTGGCACAGGACACATCCCCCTGCACTACCCCAGGCTTGGTGCATCCGGTGGCGG
>NW_008582616.1:0-2390 GCF_000691845.1 Merops nubicus | reverse complement strand
TGGGCCCCCGAGCACATCCGCGGCTGAGCCGCTGCAGATCCCGTTAGCCATGGCAGCTCAGCACAGCCTTAATGCCCACTGGCAACAGGCTGTAATCCTCCTGCCCTGAGCCATGTGTCTGGCACGGCCACCAGTGCCCCCCAGCCATGCCAGGCACTGGGAGTCCCAGGGGGCCAGTGTGGGCACGGCTGTGACCTCTGCTTTGTCCCCACAGGAGCAGGGGAGTCGGGGAAAAGCACTATTGTCAAGCAGATGAAGTAAGTACTGGGGGGTGCCACTTGGCCATACCCCACCATGCCGTGTGCCCACACCCCCTACAGCCATGGGGTGCCCCCTTCCCAACTGCCTGGCTCCAACCTGTGCCACAGCCATGGGGTGCATCCACCCCTTAGTGCCTGGCTCAACCCCATGGCGCCTAGCTCAGCACCTTGCCCCCCTCCCTGGACAGGATCATCCACCAGGACGGTTACTCTCTGGAGGAATGCCTGGAGTTCATCGCCATCATCTACAGCAACACGCTCCAGTCCATGCTGGCCATCGTGCGGGCCATGAGCACCCTCAACATCCAGTACGGGGACTCTGCTCGCCAGGTGAGGAGCACCCCACACTGGGCTGGCGGTTCCCCCAGCCCCCCAGCCCCGCTGAGCCTCTCTCCTGTGTAGGACGACGCCCGCAAGCTGCTGCACCTCTCGGACACCATCGAGGAGGGCACCATGCCCAAGGAGATGTCAGACATCATTGGGCGGCTCTGGAAGGACGCGGGCATCCAGGCCTGCTTTGACCGTGCCTCCGAGTACCAGCTCAACGACTCGGCTGGCTAGTACGTGGGGTGGGGGAGTCTCGGGTGTGGAGGTCTGGGGGTGCCAACCTGTGTCTCATGGTCACCATGTGCCCGACCAGCTATCTGTCAGACCTGGAGCGCCTGGTGACCCCCGGCTACGTCCCCACGGAGCAGGACGTGCTGCGCTCCCGTGTCAAGACCACCGGCATCATCGAGACCCAGTTCTCCTTCAAAGACCTCAACTTCAGGTCGGGGACGGGCCCCTGGTGAGGGCTGATGCCAGGGGGGTTGGCGGGGGGGTAGAGGCGCTGAAACACCACCCGAGGCGCCCCCCCCCCCCCCCGCCTTGTCCTTTCCAGGATGTTTGATGTGGGTGGCCAGCGCTCGGAGCGGAAGAAGTGGATCCACTGCTTTGAGGGGGTGACCTGCATCATCTTCATCGCGGCCCTCAGCGCCTATGACATGGTCCTGGTGGAGGATGATGAAGTGGTAAGGAAGGCTCGCTGCCCCATATTGTCCCCATGCCCCACTTTGTCCACATCACAATGTGAGGGGGGGGTCACGATGGGGCTGACGGGGCCATCTCTCTGTAGAACCGCATGCACGAGAGCCTGCACCTCTTCAACAGCATCTGCAACCACCGCTACTTTGCCACCACCTCCATCGTCCTCTTCCTCAACAAGAAGGACGTCTTCCTGGAGAAGATCAAGAAGGCTCACCTCAGCATCTGCTTCCCCGACTACGATGGTGAGGGTGGCAGGGGCTGTCCCGGTGGGTGGCGGTGAGGGGTTGGGTGGCAGCCCCCCACCAGATGTCCTCAGCAACCCGTACAAGCAGTGCTGCAGGGGCTCATGGGCCAGGCAAGGTTTGCCCACCCGGGGGAGCGCTGGGCAATGCTAGACTGTCACCCATGGCGGGGGTGGGGACACCAGCCCAGAAGGGCATCCCGCTCACTGCCATGCCAACAGGTCCCAACACCTACGATGACGCGGGCAACTACATCAAGCTGCAGTTCCTGGAGCTGAACATGCGGCGGGATGTGAAGGAGATCTACTCCCACATGACCTGCGCCACCGATACCGAGAACGTCAAATTCGTCTTCGATGCTGTCACTGACATCATCATCAAGGAGAACCTCAAGGACTGTGGGCTTTTCTGAGAGCCCCAGCCCCAGCACCCCCTCCCTAGGCTGGGCCCCACCTCCCCTGGGGCCCCACTACTGCCCCCACATCACCTCTGCAACCATCTCCACTCGCCCCAAAACCCTGAGAGTTGACCTGCTCAGCCCCAAAGCCTCTCCTGGGTCGGGAGCTCGGTCCCGCTCCGAGCCCCCCCCCCAGCCAGCGCTGCGGGGTGTCCGGTGGGGACACCCGGTGGCCCTGGGGGCTCCTTGGAGCTGAGGAGTGCTGGGGTTCCCTTAGGGTGCTGCAGGTCTCTGAGTGTCCTGTGGAGCTAGGGGGGTCAGGGGGAGTCCTCGGGGAGCTGGGGGATCCTGGGAGTCCCTGAGTGCCCCTTGGAGCTGAAGCATGCTGGTTGTCCTTGGGTTCCCTTTGGAGGTGGGGGCCCTAGGGTTCCCTGGGTACCCCTTGGAGCTGAAGGGTCCTGGGGG
>NW_008582615.1:23053-28080 GCF_000691845.1 Merops nubicus | reverse complement strand
GGACAGGAATTTACTACTTCAGGTTTACCTTCCAGCACTGTAGTTTACAGCTAGCTACCGACTGGTAATTTTGTAGATGTATAAACTGTAGCAATAAACAGATTGCTATGTATTTCAATTAATGCCTTCCAAGATCTAGGAACTTCTCAGTGAGCTCACCAACAGGTGTTATTGGTAGTATAAAATTTACTGTCTTGACATACACTGAATACATCAGAGCTAGCAAAATGCTAGGGGGAGATTACAGAAAATGATTCCAAAATTTTGTATTAAATTCTTCCCAACCTATGCCGCCCATGTCTTTTACACAGCAACCCAATTTAAGCCACAGGAGAAGTGGCAACACTTCTAAAGTAATTGCTCTTTACCAGAAGCATTCACAGGGAACTGCTAATGAAGCAGCATATTTATGCCACAGAAGTCTAAGACACGACAAAAGGGCCTCATTATATCGGATGTTAGAAATATTTCACTATGGCAAGCCAACACAATGCAAGACCTTTACATTTGTCAGACAAAATGAGCCACTTAGAGACACTGTTGTGTCCTGATTTAAATTAAATGGAATTTATTGCTATATTATTATACTGACAACTTCTGTAAACCTTGCCCATGAGAAAGATATGCTGGCACCATACACTTTTCCCTAACTGTTAATAGAAATTTCCAGTGGGCAAAATAAAAATACATAAGACAATTCATGAAGAAAACAGACATTTGAACCAAAGATTCTATCAGCCAAAAAGAGCGTGTGTGAGAAACAAACCCTATATAGTTATATCTTGCAATTTGTATCCTTGTATCACTTCCTGAAAAAATGATCATCTAGAAAAGTAGATGTCTTCCATATCAGTAATCTATAAATTTCATCTGTATTTTACCTTTTGATCATTTTTCATGCATCCACCTCATTCTAATGAGGATACACTGTATTGTATTCAGTGGAAGAAATATAAAACTAAAAATATCTCTGCCTGATGGACTTGATTGCCTTTGGTTCCTTGAGGCTGCTTCAACAGTGAGTTATTTTAAGCCAATCTGGTGAGCTTCACAGGCTTCCTGTGACACAGCTCCCACAATATCCACCAGTAGGAAAGCAAAAGTGGCCTTTCCCAGGGGAAAAATGGGCACAGGAAAGTGCCATAGATCAAGTGTGAATAAACAGCTATTATTTATGTGTGTCCACAAGCAAAATAATAATAATTAAAAAAGTATTTTCAAAGTAAACTTTTTTTTCTTAATTGTTTAAAAAGTGCAATTTGCTTAAAAAAGTAGCAACAAATTCAAAATAACTCAATATGGAAATGCAGCTTTTCCAACATTCATGCCAGAATCAACTCAAGGTAAGGTTTGATATTGCCATGTTTTGTTAGAAATTCAGCATTAAATATATGATCAGCGCTACTAGTGTGAAGGTGACTGCCAACCAGAGTCTGAGTGGTCATTTGAAATTAGGAACAAGAGTCAAAGCAACCCCTCACCCCCAGTGTTCCAGTACTCCTAGCTAGTATTTCCCACCAGCAGAAATTTTTCCCTTTTATATATATTTTCTGTGCAGCTTTCACTGATACATGTACCAAATAATCTGCATCATCCATATCATACACCGGGTAAAACCCAATTCTATTTCTCCTTGATTATTATTCCATGATAAACTGTCAAGAAAATATGCATCCATATGTAGCTGTACCTACCAGCTTGAAATGAGCTTAAAAAATATATGTATGATTGATATTCAAGAGCCATAAACAAAATTAATTGCCATCATTCAAGTAGAAAGTTATTACCAGGTGGCACTAAACAAACAGGCTCAAAGCAGGATAGAAGTTTTTTTTTAATAATGGACATATGAATAATTTAACTAATTGCTACAGTCAGTCTAGCAGAGCACATTTTTCTCATACATAAGCAAACAGAAACATGGGAATTTATAAGCCCTGCACTAGCAAATTAATCTTAGTATACAAATGTCATTGTGGAAAATTCCTAAAACCTTTCATTTTAAATTTAAATTATAGGGTCATTTAATTTGTCTTAAAAGTTTAGTCCAGACCTGCATCCCAAGAGCTTGAACACTGATAAAAGAGATGGGAATGGAAATGGCATCCATCCCCACAGCAGGCTAGACGTGGCCTTTTCACATCCCTGGAGGGAGGCACCAGCTATCAGGCTTTCACACAGGGCAAGGCAGCGGATGTTCCTCTGTAGTGGAGAGCTCTGCAGAGAAGTGACCCCTGGAATCACTATGGATCTGACTGCTTATGGAGCCATGAAGTGCAAGGTGAGCCTTCCCCTTGTGACAGCTTTGCTTTGGCTTGTAAACGGATGAGTTTAGACAGGAGACAAAAACAGAACAAGGTCCCTTCTCCTACAGATGCTGGTGGGGATCGTGTCTGCTCTCAAAGAGGAGTGGGCTGGCTGGGGACTCCAGCACCCAGCTTTGCCTCCTTCAGCTTTGGTTTAAGCTAGATACTGATTTTGGTTTCTCTGGTACCTCCCTGAGTCATCAGACAGATCAAGCTAACTAGATCTTGAGGCACACTGGGACAATACCTGTGGCTACAAGTGGCACAGTCACACCCTGGTTAATTAATTCTTGCAGGTTTCTAATGAGCAGAGATGGTTTGTATTCACAGACAACATTTGCTGCTGTTTTATAATATATGTAGCAATTACGCAGCTGATGGAGCCTTATGTAGCTGCTAGTTCTTTCCTATTCATAAATTAACAGCAGGATTTATGTAATGATGGGATAATGAAGTCCTGGGTCATTGGTATTCATCTGCAGAAGGCCTTGAGAGGCTGGGTCAAAGGCAGAAATTTGTTTGGCTAACACATATAGAGACCATTGTTAAAGAACTCGTAATCTTATTCCACTCAAGACCCATATTAAGTGTCTCTGCAGCTGAGAGGAAAAACAACTTTTGAGGAGCAAGGTTTATTGGGTTTTTTTTGTTTGTTTGGGGTTTTTTTTGGCTGGTTGTTTGTTTCATTTGGTTTGGGTTTTTTTTGTGTGTGTGTGTGTTTTGGGTTTTTTGTGGTTTTTTGGGGGGAGAGGTTTTGGTTGTTTGGTTTTTTTTAAACGTGCTTGAGGAAAGTACCTTCCTCATAAGACCAGGGCTGCGCTGAGCTGCAGTTTGCCACAGCAGGAAGGGCACGTTGCCTCCATCAGCCCTGTGTTTGGGTCTCAACAAACAGCAGCAGCTGGATTCAATCATGCACTTCATTCCTATTTCCACTCACCCTGCTCTTCTGCCTCCACAGCCACGTTTTGCCAGGATGTGGCTCTGAGAAGCAGATGCGGATATTTTTCTTCACCAGCACATCAAACCCAGGCTCTCAAACCCCTCATGCCCCCGTGCCACTATCACTGCCTGGCATTCACATGATGAGTGGTGACAGTAATTATCAAATCCTGCACAAAGTCACGGAGAGCTGGCTGGGAGTGCGGGGACAGCAATGCACACAGCTATATCAGACTCTGAGCTTCTCTGTCTCTTCTTTCTAATCAATGAGTGGAGAATTAAAAGCGACACTTGATGGTGTCTAGCTTGTTATGTGTGAATGAAAACATTCCTTGCTGTGCTTGTCTTCAGCTCTCACAAAAGAAATAAAAGGCCCTCCTGTGCCTTATTATCCACACAGCCTCTGCCTGCCTCCAAATTCTTTCTAGCAAAATGAACCACGGCTGCCTCACTGCAGAGGGGTGGGAACAGAGATAGAGCCCCTGAAGGAGTTAAGGGAGAACCATTGAAGAAAAAGAGTCTTCAAAACATCAGAGCAGAGGATCATGTGTGTCACATATAAGGCTGAGAGGCTTTAATTCCTGTCCCGGTTAGAAGGCAGAATTGTGTCCCACCTCCCTTATCCCTCAGTTTCCCAGGTAGAGAGGTAAATAAGGAAGGCAGGGGTAATGAAAACCTTGCACCAAATTGAAAATTAACAAAATGAAATATATTATTTAACAGGGAACAGAAAGGAAGAAGGGTAGGGATTTAAACAGGGTACAGAAAGGAAAAAGGGTAGGGGTTTAACAGGGTAAGGGGGTTATAGGAACAACAGGGCAAGGAAGATTGAACTTACAAATATACAAAACCCAAATGTTGTGCTGAGGCTCCCCAGTGCTGGATCTCGCTGGATTGAATCTGGATGCACAAT
Organism: Merops nubicus; assembly: GCF_000691845.1. Taxonomy (NCBI): domain Eukaryota; kingdom Metazoa; phylum Chordata; class Aves; order Coraciiformes; family Meropidae; genus Merops; species Merops nubicus. The sequence goes on along the minus strand of NW_008582615.1, from coordinate 23,922 downwards.
CCTTGGACGTGGATGGAGGCAGGGAATCAGTCTGTAGATCAGGCCCAGGTCTCCAAGATGGCCACGGCCACGTGTAGCACAGGGAAACAACAGGCAGCAGCGCAGCGTGTGTCCGGGGAGAAGAGCAAAGGAGCAAGAGGCAGAGGCGTGTCTTCTCGCCCCTTTTATAGACCTTGGCAGGAAGTCCCGAGGACAGGAAGAGGGGAGTGGGAATAGAACAGGTGTACGCCCCTTTCATTCAGGCTGGCTCCTGGGTCTTGGATTTCAGATCGCCACCCACCAGGAGCAGCAGGTTCAAACCATTACAATTCCTTTTATCCATTGCATTTTCTAGTGATATGATGTAAAATAAATATTTTGTTGACAGAGATTCTTTTCTGATGTGTCTGATTTATAAAGCACTTTGAGATCTCATGGGGAAGAAGGACGACGTATAACTGGGCTTAGGTACTGTTTGAGTAGTCCTTTTCCATGGTGCTGCTTGTGAGTGTAATGGTGACACCTGTACTGACTCTTACAACCAGAATGCCTCAAGGAAGAGTCTTGGCTCATCAGTCTTAATCCTTGTCCCAATTCAATGTTGGGGGAGGTTTCGATATGATCCCAGGAGGAGAGATTAAGACACAAGCGAGGTCAAATGCCATATACCTAACACAGTTTTTTATTACAAAAAGAGAAAAATGTTAGAAAAGAGTAGCGATAGGACAGAGTGAAAATAAAAGGCAGAAATGAAGCGAGCGGTCGGTAGAGATTCGCCAGAGCAGTTCCTACCACGGGCCCGCAGCACCGTCGGGCTGGAGCCGTCTCAGCCTCGGGGGTGGGCGGTGGAGCAGCAGCGAGGCGGCGAGCAGGCCGGGGCGCCGCGGGCG
>NW_008582615.1:8203-22982 GCF_000691845.1 Merops nubicus | reverse complement strand
GGCGAGTCCATGGCGAGCAGGTGAGGAGAAAGAGAGGCCTGGGCCAGTGTCGGCACCGGTTTAAATAGGGGCCATGCCGGATACTGACGTCACGAGTCCTCCGCTCCACGCAGGTCCCACGCGAGTGTCGCCTGCTCGAGGTGCCCTGTGCAACCCCAGGCAGGGGGGCTGCCGGGCCTGGGCACGGGCCTGTCCCATGCGGATGCCCACGCTGCACCCCCCGGCCAGGGGAGTAGTAAGGGGCAGGCCGGTGGTGTGCCCAGGGGCTCCTCTGGAACGGCCTGTGACTCGCACATGTGCTCGGCTTCTGACAGTGTGGTCCATGCCCAGACATGCTCTGCTCAGCTCACATGGCTCTTCCACAGGTGCAGTCCCCCATCCAAGGCTGTCTTTGAGATGAACATTCCATGGCTCAGTCCTTCACGATCCTGGGACTCATTCCCCTTTGATCTGTCCCATCCCTCGGATTTATAGTGTGTAAAAGGGCCAGCTCCTCCAATACTACTTTGACTCACTTCTTTTTTCTGTTCTTAACTGATACATTTTTAGTAATTTACATTGTTTACAGATATATTTCAGTCATTGTATTGTTATTATCAATGCTACAGCTTGTCATAAATTTATATAGTTCACTTAGTTTTATAAAAGTCTCAGAGTCATGATCTCAATAACTGTACATACAAAACACCCACTTACCAAGAGCTATTGACAGCATGTGAACATAGCACAATAACTCCTGATATAAGTCCAGTGATCCAGTGGGGAGGATTTGGACTACCTTGTCATTATTAGCTTAATGAGAATACCTTGGTGAGTTTTGCTTGAGGCTAGTTTATAGAGGTATATTTGCCAATGGTCAAATCTCTGCAAAACATATTGTTGCAACTGAGATGGGATAGAGAAGAAGCCCTCTAATGATTGTGCCTTGCTAAAGAAATTGCTTTCTGTGGTACGGAAAAGTACTGGGGTAAGAAATTAGGAAATGGGGATTGAAAATAGCAGGAAAGAATACTTCAAGTGGAACATTTAAAACTGCAAAATACTTGTGTCCATGTCTGCAGAGTAATCTACATCTAAATATTTCTTCTCCTGTGTGGAAGCTGTGTTATAAATTTAGTGAAAGTAGCAAATTTTAGAGACAGTTACAGCTTCACTGAACCAATATTTCTCATATTTTAGTAATGGATTCAGGAAAGAAACAGAGCAGGCTTCCTATCCTATCTATTCTCATTATCAACTCTTCCCTCCCTCCTGCAATGAACATATACACACACACTTGCAGAAAAGCATACATCTCATTGCAGTTTTCAAAACAGATCACTGGACTGTTAGAGATGCCAGTGTGGATTAAGTCTCTGGAGAGAGATTCTCTAATAGCTTTGGAAACATCATATTTTCTGTTATATTATTACTTGACCAAAGTCATCAGAATGAGATGTTTTGCTCCAATTGGTGTCTCTTTGCCAAGCCAGAAATCATCTTCCTAAGCTAAAAAGGTCAGATATTGATCAGTGTTACAAAAGCTCCAGTGGAAGTAGCAAATTCACAGCCTATAGTCCTGAGGCCATTGTGTGACCAGCATATACAGACCCCCCATACAGTCCCCATGAGCTCAGTAAGACTCATGAAGCCATATGGGCTTTGTCATGCAGATCAGATTAAAAGCTCTGGGCTCATTAATATTCTCACTTAAATTCACCATAATATGCTACGTTATCTACTATAAAGAGTGCAGAGGAGATAATAGTTTATAGTCTCCACTTTACGTACCAATTCAGCTGTACATCTGTCCAATAGTATCTTAGAGTATTACCAAAGGACTTTGGTAAAAAAATGTTATTCTGATCATTAATCATCCAAACATCACATCTGAAATGAGAAAAACATTGAGAAATGCCTTAAAGTACTCATTACAGTGGAAAACGTCTGTTTCTGACACGCTTCTGTTTCCAAGAAGTCCCTCCTACTTTCATTGGCCAAATACCACATTCAAGTGTCAGCTCCACAATCCTTCAGACTGAACGCTCCCTTAGCACAGCTCCAACAACATGACATCCAAAGCCCCTGCTTACAAACAACTTTAAAATGTGTGAAGGTTTATAACCAAAAGAAGGTCTGACCTAACCAGTGCCCATCACATGAAATAGCCAACAGCACAACTTCTGCTGATATACTCTCTCAGGTTACATTTCCTGGGAACCAGTATGGGCACACTCCCTGCAAACCAAACCACGGGCATAAGGGAGCCAGAAAGCATTTAAGCCTTTAAGCAGCTAGATCTCCCTCTGAAAGTGTCCTGCTCTTCTTTTCTAATTCATTAGAGAATAATTCTGTGATAAGCAAAGTAAATGTGATTCAGCGACATTCTGCTAATTGAGTCATCTTCCCCTGCCTGGCTTGGCTGGGTTTTTAATTACCAGCTAATCTTATCAATATGGTGGATGACTGGCAGTGTGCAGATCACTGTCGTACAACCGCAGAGAAATGGAACTGGAAATTCACGGCTCATTGGGTGACCCAGGTCTCTTTTGTCATACACAGGAATAAATCAGGCAGATCTGCTGGTCATCTACTGACCACAAAGTACAGAGAAAAAGGAGAATAATGGAAAGTAAATAAACAAATAAAACCAGCAGAGCTGTTTGGGAAGATCTGCAGCATTTTCAGGAATGATGGAGCAGGAGGGAAGAGGGCTCTGCAAGCCTGCTCTGCATCCTGATAAGCCCTGCTCTGGTGGGGGACTGGAAATAGCATGAACTGTGAAAGGGATATTTTTTATAATTGAGAACATATACATTTTGCCCTACTGTAGTGAGCAATACTGCAGATCCTCCCAGATATTGCAGCACTGAAGAGCTCTACTCTTCACAACACAGAAACCTCCCAGGATTTACAAAGAGAAAGCCCAAGCCTGACACACACATCCAGGAACCTATATCTGGATGGATTAACAGCAAATCAAGACAAAATTCTTCCATATAAATCTCACATACAGTTACACTTACAGCTTAACTACAGGTGGATCCCCATGTGCATTGGCTGCTGGCTGGCCCAGGGATCCCAGCCTGGTTGCCAAGATCTTAAAGCAGGATCAAAGATTACATTTGTCTACACCTGTTTCTCTTTAACATTTGCTTTTAGATTTAGGTCCATGACATAAGAGCCTAGGATACCGTATTGCCTCAAATAAGAGAATTAAGCCATAGATTTCTAAATTACATTTACAAACTCCAAATCAAACACTTGATTCATAAAGCAAAGACAGGAATATTACTTTCATGCTATAATTCTTCCCAAGCTTTACACCTGTCATACTGACATCAGTAGTTTTAGACCAACTTTAGAGGCCTGTTTTTTTCATTTTTCTAAGGTATCTTTGAAGCAGACAAAGCCTGAAACTTAAACTTTGTATCTGTTTTCATCTAGGAATAGTAGATTTGTTAGGATAACAGACAAAAGCAGCCCTTCTTGAGCACAAGTTCAGTCCTCTTTGTCTCTCAAATGTAACTGTTAGTGGCTCAGTCTCCAGAAATAACCAAATAAATGGCTGCCCTGCATAAATACGTTCTGACTGTATAAAGTATTTATAGATCATCCATGTCATCTAGGAGCCTGTTCACTTATAATGTGTTGTCCCAGTGAACAGCACTGACAGTAGTGCTAAACAAGTCACAAAAAATGAACATGGAAAGGGTGTGAGCATCATCACAGTAAAGCTGTTAAATGCTAGGATTAATGTTTCTATTTTAATCCCAGGAAAAAGAAAAAAAAAAAAGAAAGCAAGCTTTTTTTAATATATAGCATTCACTTAGGTGTCTTTTAAAATGCAGTCCTTAGAGACCCTATTTAGGCACAGACATGCTTTCACAGGAGCAAAGAAAGTAATATCACTTTAAGAAATTATATTATTCCTCTTTTTTCTCACTGTGAAAGGCAGCAGAGCTGGTGCTGTCCTGCACAGTGGGGAAACTTAGGAGGAAAACTGTAGCAGCACGAGTCCTGCCTGCAGCTGCCATACTCCCCCAGTTCATGTTTCACAAATGAGAGTGCAAGAACGAAGAAATTTTCATTCCAAAAGGCCCTGCATGTTCCTTGGGTGAGGTGTGAGGGTTAACCTTGCCTAGCCAAGGTCTGCAGATAGAGATGGATTCCCAGCAGCCAGAGAATTGCTGACTGGATCTATTCTGTCTGAGACTGATTGATGATTATCATCCTTCAATGGGAAGCCTAGTGGACATGGTGACTTCTCACAGGCTAACAACAATATGGGGGGAACAAAAAAAATCAAAAAATCAGTAAATCAATGGTTCAGGTTTATTCTGCCTGTGTGTCATCATGTCATCCACCACCCCACCCAGCCAACCAAAACCACCCAAACTCACCTGAATGCTTGCTGAGCAGCAAGTCCCAGAGCCAATACTCAGAGCAGGAGGCCTGGGGCTGGCTGTCATGACGTAAGACCATTGACTTCAACAAAAAAGAGCTGCTCCATGAAAGTTCAAGATGAGAAATCAGATTTGGCCACTCCGCTCCTAGGCATTTGAACAACTCATGTTAAGGGTATTCAGATATTTTCTCAATGTGTTTTACTTTCAACTGAGGGAAGAAGGAAGAGCTACAGCCACCTTCTGGCACGCATGCGCCATTTTCTCCTCCTGTTCTCCTATGAAAGCAAATTTACCTCAGCTGCTTGCTGCAATAAATCATCTCCCATTTCTCCTTCCTTCATTCTTCTCTCTTTAAAGTTATTTGTACATTAGACTTAAATACATTATACTCATTTCTCTGGGAGCCCTGACATGTTGTTAAATGACCATGAATCTATTTTAGTTGCACCTTAATTTATTAACTCTCCTGCCTGCCTCCAGTGTTGGTGGCTCTATTGTAGGATCATAGGAGGTTTGGGTTGATTATCCTCCTATTTCATATGCAAAGCCATTATTTCATGTTGCTCTGTACTAATACAATAAAGCAAAAAGCTCTCATTTTTTTGTTTCCAGTTCTCACTGGAAGACCACATACCTTATTAGTTTCTTCTAAGTTGCTCTTTTTACTTGTCGTGTAGTGAAGTCAGAGAATACAGATGTATTCTGCCTCTAAGAGCTGCTTCGCAGAACTCAGAAATGGAAATGATCCCATTTTTATGAGATGAACTAGTGAATCTTAGCTCCTGATAGCCCTTTCCCCTATCCCTGTCAGCACGCTGCCCGCATCCTTAGAGGCACAGAATTGCCAATCTGCACATTGTGGCACTCCCGTCAGCCACTGGGATATCGGTATCAATGTCCGGCTGCTACTTAGCCTCCAAAGCACTTCTAATCCCCTAGGGCATTTCAGCTGCTCTTGGTCAACAAGACAGAGAGCAAAGCACCAGCACTGCTAGTCATCTCCAGCCCACCAACCAGGACTGGCCCCACAAAGTGCTGAAGCTGCTCCCACCCCATCATCTGAGGGTTTCACCCTTAATAAAAGTGCAATAAAAGGTGCCCCTTAATAAAAGGGCAATTGCACCTTCCCCAAAGAAAATATTCCTGACTGCCTTTTGAGAACTCCATTTGCACATAGCTTTTCTTTGCCTGCACTGCAGTTTCATGCAAGCTGCTCTAAAGTCTTTGACTCACACCATAGCTTGCAACTCCAGTGCAGCTCTACAGAGTTTAATAGATGGTCTAAAGTAGCTTTGGGAGGCTGACTAGTACTTGGTGGCCCTTGAGCAGCCTCATGCCACCTAGAGATGGGTTATCTCAGCTGCACCATGATCAGAGCACAGGCAAACACATAACACTATTCCCTGGTCTGGCTGCAAAGCAGAGTCCCTCCTGCATGGCAGAACAGCTATTGATTTTTCCAGCTGTTCCCAGGGGAGCTCACAAGAAGGAAATTATTTTCTTTTAACTTCAAGTGCAGGAGTCTGCCTTGCTAAAGGGCTCATCTTTGCATGTAAGTTTTACCAGTTCAGCTTGAGTTGTGTAATTAAAGTTGCACAATCTCCCGTAGTGTGGAAAAGCCTATAAAAATGCTTTATATGGAGATAGCTATATGAATTTAAAACTCATATCAGTTTAAATGCACCCCTTGAGAGTGTCTACGAATACAGTTACTGTCCAAAAGCATATATCAAGGAATTTTATAACTCCTCAGTGATTTATGTCATTGTATTGCACTGAATAGGTTCTAGTCCAAGCTTTCCAAACAGAGGGAACACAGGAATCTTTAAAATCTCATGAGGTTAAAAAAAAAAAAAAAAAAATCTATATTTTATATTTATATTTTATGGTGAGTGCTAATTTAAGTGCCACACAGTTATTTCTCCTTGGATTTCTAGATCCAGTTCAAACAGGCTTTACTATTTTCATTACAATTCAGTATGTTTATTTAGCATTAGAGTTAGCTGAACTATTCATTACTAATTTAGCCTACTTATTTATTTTTATTTATGTTAAGTGAATCTTCACTGAATAAATCCTGGTTCTCCTCCTACAATGTTCAGACTCTAACAGCATTCCTTGGAGAGTTTGGGAGGAAGATTATTCAGACCCATGGTCTATTAATGGGTATCAATTCCCCATTTATTCTTTGTGGAGTGTGCCTGAATGCCTGAGTGTTTGCAATGCCTCCTAGGAGTTCCTAAAAACCCATTTCTGGGGGGAAAAAAAAAAAAAAAAATGAATGCAATCCTCCTGCTCACACTCTGAGCACTCAGATGAGCAGTGTGCTACGAAGTCATGAATAGCCAGTGACAAACAATGAGTAGTTCCCAGCCCCAGCAAGCCTGGCTGATTCACATGTCCCCAGTGTAGATCTCTGCATACACAAGCTCAGTCTGTCCTTGCTTCCTTGAAAGATGTGAAAAGCAGAACATTTTACTGGGATTTTAAATATCCGAGACAATGCCTGCTCTTACGATGGTTGCTTCCCAATGCTTACAACCAAGGCCATAAATAACTGAACCTTAGTCATCATTACTGAAGGGAAACAAAGGCTGGAGAACATCACATACCATGGCATCCCTGTTTTCTGGAGCTCGCTCTTCACTCTTGCAGAGTTCACTGATTCAGTCTGCTCTGGTCTCTAATAACATACTGCATATCTACTTGCACCCATTTCAAAACACACGCTGCTAGATGGATGTTTGCACACACCACTCTGAAACATGAAACAGCATCCGGGTACAAACTGACATTCATTCCTCTAACACAGTTACCTTGCATGTCATGCTTCTTCTGCATGAGATTGGAACTATTCTTCCTTTCCTGCCACATATCCAGCTCTGAGGCCCTTACAGAGCAAGGATGGCCAGTCCTGCTGAGCCTAAAGGCTCCCTGCAAACCCCCACACACCCCAGCTTGTGAAATGTGTAAATGGGAAGGTCTCAAGCTTTCACCTCGGGGAGTAGAGTCCTACAGTGATCCTGGTGCTTTGTCGCAGGTATGGCAGTGCTGAACACACAGCTTGGTGCAAGGGAGATCATGTCACACTGCCCACAGCAGCCCTTACCGCTTTGCTTCCTTTCAAATCAACAATTCAGATTTCCCAGCAGCAGTGGAAATTTTTCACTTCTAATTTACATCTTTCAATGTTAATTAAATATTCTATTTTTCTCCTCTGTTATAACCAATAAAACCCAAAGTGAGCAAACTTATTATCAACATCTGACACCAACAGTAGAAATCCAACTCATCTTTGCATTACTGCTTTAGTGGAAGGGAAGGGTTGTTGAGACACTGTTGTGGTGAGCAGAGCCCGCCCTGGGCAGGGATCGGCGTGCGGAAGATCTGGCGATGGCAGGGAAAGCTCAGACTGCCCACGAGGGGCCTTGTGGCCGTGGCTGGGCATAGAGGAGTGGATGCAGCGATGCAATAAACGCCACTTGCAGCATCCTTCACATTGAAGCCAGTGTCTGTGATGGCACCCGACGGCAGAGGTTGGGTGGCAGCTATCCCGGGGATCGGGTGTCGGTAACAAGACATGGCTTTGGGCAGTGGGGCTTTCTCAGCTCCAGGCATGTTTTTTTCAGAATTTCTCATTCCCTGGAGATATCCTTAGATTCCACTTTGCTGATTCAGTCCTTGACCTTTCAGTGAACTAACTCACAGATTTAAAAACACCAAGGGCTTGAATATCCTGAACACAATAACAAGCACTTTTCCAAGCTGTTATCACAGAGAATATTTTCCAGTTATTTACACCAACCTCCTTTACTTCATATTTCTTTAGCTGACCCCCAAAAAGCCAAAAGTGCTACCTGTTCACCTTCCATCCCATATGACTGCCTTTTCAGCACTACAAATGCTGTCTCCGATAACAGGCAGGATTGTGTATCAACTTTCAATTTAAAATCAATATGTGTCCTTTTGCTTTCAGGTTGCCAGATCATTCATCTGCTGCTGCTGTGGTAATATTAATCTGATGAGTAATACTCTGCAACTCGAGCTGTCATCCCCCATGCAACCACAGTGGTGCTCGAAAACTCTTCTGTTTCCATCCAGCAGGCAGCAGTTTCTGCAGGCTCTGACTGAGCCCTGCAGGACCCTCCATGTGAGTTCCTTTCTGCAGGGTCCCAGAGCTTTGCTGACATCTACCCCACCATCACACCAGGTCACCCACTCAGCAGGGGAAGTCAAAGCAGCAGCTTGTACTCCACATGAAGCAGACTGCCACAGGCTAATTCAAGATCTTCTCAGGCTCTTTTGGTTCCAAGTTCCAGTCCTAGTCCGGTCTTTTATCACGTACACCATTAGCCCTGCCAACATTTCCAGCTGGACTCTTCAACCTCAGTCACTCATCAGTCCTGCTGCAGCCCCACACATCTTCGTGTCCTTCTGTTAAAAATCTTCCTCTCTGGGATGTGCCGTGTTAGGATGGCATTCCCAAACCTCTTCAGTACACTCACTCAGATCATGCCCTGTTTTACCCGATCACTATGCCAATACATTAAGCACATCAGGGCTACCATCCTGAGAAACATTACCTCTGGCCATCTTCTTTTCAGGAGGTGCTCTTCACATATAAATGCAGAGGGAAGAACCATTTAAACCTCTTCTAAACTTCCAGCTTTGTTAGAGCCTTTAGCATCTCAGATCACTATCTTCTTCTCCTTTACAGCACTACACACTTGCTCAAAATTTAATTGTGGCAAAACATATTTGAAAGTAAATTTGGCCCTACCTAACTGAGGTTTCTAATATTGCCTGTGTCGGGCTCTGCTCCATGCTACATGTAGCAGTACTGTTCCAAAGGAGGGCTCAGCAGCAGCTCAGAGCAAACCCCATCCTTATGAGACCTCTTGATTTTCAGGAGTGCCCTACCAGCCCACAGCACCTCTGCCTTGTTCAACAGGGTATGCAACAGAATTGCTTCCTCTCCCAGAGAGAGGCTGTGCAAGCAGTCCTGCCTCCATTTGCTGCTCAACACTGCAGCTCCAATTCCTCTCAGGCCTGAAGGGAGCACTCAGCAAACTATAAGCAAGAGGAAGAGTGTTTAATGGGATTTGGGAAGTAGAACAGTTCTGGAATACAGGAACCATCCCATAGTTCCTATAGAGAAGCCTCAGGACACCACCTCACTCCAGTATTATCTCCAGGAGGCCAAAGCTTTTGCCTTTTCCTCCCCGCCATCCATGATCCTTATTAATTTCCCAGACTGCAGCAAAGATGACTTCTTGAACCATGTTGGTCACTAGTGTGTGAGAAAAACATGTCCCCCAACAACTTTTGCTAGTGACCTGCCTCCCTTGAAAAATAACAGCCATTCAGGTACCCCATCTAAGGCACATACCCCAGAGGTACCCTGTACCTCCCCATCACGGGAAGTCCTGCAGCGTGGGCTGCAGAGACACATCTCTGTCATCTCTAGGAAGTCACTGCATTCATGTTCTGAGAGAGGATTAACAGCTCATAGGGAAAAATAAAATTGAAAACTGTCACAATTTGAAACTAAAATCAAACCAGACTTGTTTCCACTCAAAAAAATTAAATTTCCTAATTCTTATTCTTTTGTCCAAGATACTAGGAAACAGGGCTTGTTATGCTTACAGACTGCACAACTCAACAAGTGACTGACAGTCTGCATTTGCTGGAAAAGCATGGCAGTCTTTGGCAGATAGATACCTTCAATCACTCTCTTGCCAGATGGTATGTTTTTGCTTGCAGGTTGTAGAGTGAAAGAAAAGCTGTGATCATCCTGAACTGAGCATCATGGCTATGAGGTTAGCCCTCCCCTTCTCCTAACCAGAGTCTGGCTGGGAGGCTGTGACTCATGGCAAAGTCAAGAGGCTTCAGTCCACAAATTTCTTTTCTGTAGGAAATGATTCAGTGAAAGATTCCTGTTTCTATCTGTATGCTTTTTAAAAGTATCTCTTTTAACCCTGGCTTTATAGTCATGTTTCTGATTCTCTTCACTCCACAAAGGGTTTCAGATCACAGATGTTCGGGGTTAAGCACCTACAAAGCAGTTCTGGGCACCAAAGGACAGTGTGAGAACGTGCTCTGCCAGAGAACAGCAATGTTCAGAAAAGCCCCCACAGCTTCCAGGAGCCACTCAACATTTCCCTGCTTCCCTCTCCCTTTCTGCCTATGGTGTCCATGGATGAGAACTTAGGATTTAGAGAAGGGGAAGGCTGAGAGTGCTCTTTTCATTTCCACAGAACTCCACCGGTACTGCGCATCTTTTGTGTGACCTTTTCATCACTGCCACAATTTTAAAAACACAATTAAAATCAAATAAACAAAACATCTTTATGCTGCCTATCTCTCCAACATGACTACTCAAGGCTTTCTGTCTTAAGGACATGTAATCAAGTATAGCAGTATTCTGGTCTGGTAACTGTTTCTGGGGCAGTCCTCACTTTGTGTCCTGCATGATTCATGTCAGGTCTACCCTCTCCAAAACCACAACAAACCCCTGAGGAATTCTTGTTTTCCTTGATTACTTGTCAGAAAATAAACTTGAGCCTTCTGTGACAAACTGAGACCTACGCCTGCTAGGATGTTAAACAACATGCAGTCTGCATAGCTCAATAGACACATGGTTCTTCTAAGCTTAACAAAGGATCCCAAGATTAGCAAATTTATTGAGAAAAGCATGATACTTCTTGCAGGTAAATTTTCCTGAACAAAAAGGGGGGAAAAGAAATAAAAAATATTGCCTTGGATTAACTTCAGGTTGCATTTGCCAGATGTAACTTTGATATAAAGTTGGATCCAGCTTTATTTAAAATACAGAGCTGTTAAGACTCATGCAAATTTGCAATTTTGATTTTTTCTGTTCCATCTGTAACTTGGGAAGGACGAAAGTTCCCCTCGCTGTACACACAGCCAGCAGCCAGGTCACAGATGGGCCTTTTTTTGCAGCAGGGGATCCCGGAGGGACTCCGCAAAAGGCCTGAAGTCTTGAATAATGCAGAAAATGAGAAATGCTTTAAACAAAAATAGTTTCTGACTAAGTCTTCTCATGGAGCCTGGAGCACAAACCTGCCAGCCCTGATCTGTCTTCGAGTTCCCTCACAGCAGTTCCAGTGTCCTGGCCGCTTCCTGTGGACTTGATCCAGAAAATCACCCAGCACAAAACAGCAGCCTTTGATATTTCTCTCCCAACCTCAATATCCCCCACCCCACGACACAAAGCAGCTTTTATTTGCTAATGAAAAGCAGGAAGCAGACCGAAATTACTCAAGTGAAGACTCTCTTCATTTCATGTAAAGAAACTAATTCTGGTCAAACAGAGGTTTTGCCGCACATCTCATTTTGAGACCAAACAACTGTACAATTGAAGTGTGGCTGTGAGTGTCATTATCCCTCCGTTTCCCAGGGCAGCTGTAATCCCTGTCCTGGGAGCCTCACAACAGGACCCCGCCCAATGAGACCAGCACCCTCCCACCTCCCAACAGTAACGGTATCAAACAGTTCCCATTCGGGAACTGGCAAAGGGGCAGGTTGGGTTTTGGTATTGCTAAATCAAAATCTGGTTTGATTTTTTCTAACATGGAGACATTCCCAACTACTTCCTCCACTCCAGCACAAGCTCCAAGGGATTTATTTCGTATTTGGATGCCTTACCATTTATTTCTTCTCACTAAATTTGTTTCCAAATCATTTACAGTCCCAGCCTGGACACTACTTTGAAGGACAACTGTAATGAACTGCTTACAGACTACCACATGCACTGCATCACGTTAGGGACCTGGGTTCTTTTGTTTGAAAGGCCCAGGACATTTATTTCTCCATTTATTGTATATACTTACACATACGTCTCCCCTTAAAGGAAAACAAATATCAGGGTAACTTACTTCATGTGTAACCCTGGCAACTAAGATTAAGAGTTACTTTCTTACATCTGTTTTTCCTTCAAGCTTCTTCTAGCAGCACATACTGGAATGATAAACCTAAATATAATACCAGTTTTTAGACTTCAGTGAAAATCATTATTCTAGCCATGTTACCAAGATGGTCTTTGAAAAGATAACAGTTTATAATTAAATGTTAACATATTTGTGATATCTGGCTTCTGACTCTGCCTGGCTTCTGAGTAGACTGATACATTTAAAGCCCCTGTTCAAGCTGCTTTCTTTTTTGCAGAAGCAGTAGATATGGACAATGTCAATGCAGTGCCTGTAGCATGAAACTTTTCAGAGAGCAATGTACATCAATTCAAATAATCCTAAATGGAAGGCTTAGGAGGAACAAGTGGGATTTGGGCTTTAAACTGCTTTAAACTGCTTGTTGTGGTTTGAGGCTTGGAATGGGGGTGTGACCTACCAGCACCTGGGAGGAGCCCGGGCTGGGGGGAACCATTGTATTCCCTCCCCTTCCCACACACACTCTGATAAGAGGCAGGAAGTGGGTGCTAACTTCACTCCTGCCCTGCAGCTCGGAGGGGGAAGTTGTCCTTTCACTCCGTGGGACCTTGGAACCATTTCTGAGGGTTTTGTATATTTTATTTTTTTTGTATTTTCCCCTAATCTTTGTATATATTATTTTCCTTACCTCCCTTTTTCGTTTTCTGTTCCTTGTTGAACAATATACTTCATTTTTTTTTTTTTTGCAAAGTGTCTCTCTCTCTCTCGGGGGGGGAGAGGCGAGTACATAGTTCTGTTCCGTGTGGGTCCTGCCCTGAACCCCTTTTTACACAGAACCAGGACACTGCTATTGATCCCCTTCACATCTGTTAGTCAGAAAGAAGAACATCTTTATTGTATTGGTGGTCATTGGGAAACATCATTTTGAGGTTCACAAAATGCACAGGCCAAGGGAGCTGCAGCAAAGGAGGTCTGGACATCCCAGCCACCAAGGAGATTTGATAAGCAAGTATAATTTTGATTGGCACCATGGCCAAAATTCTGACCACTGCCACTGCCCCCTCCTATGTATCTACTACTCATACCATCACCTTAAAACACCACCGAGAGGACCATGCATGACACCTACCACTTCTTACAGTGAAGAAAACACATCCCTGTTTTGGTTTGCACATTTTTATTTCTCAGTGTCTCTGAGAAATAAAAATTTTATTTTTCTGTGGCTCATCCTTCTTACTACTTCTGTAGTACTGTTAAGATATGTTTGTTCACTCCCATAGCTCCTTTGGGGAGCTGGTCTGACCCTGCCAGGACCTGGCTGGTGCATCAGTACTGCCTTATTAAATGTCCAGTTCCAGAAAACAGAGTCCCAAGACTGTGCTCCACATCTCCTGCTGACAGATGCTCACAGAGGCTCAGACCTCCCTTCCCAGAAGACCAACACAAGTCACTGTGTCCCCGCTCTGGAAAGACTCAAGCACAAGGCAGAGAGCTGACAGGAAAGAGCAGAGTCCATCTTTGGGAAATTCTCAGACTTCAAAGTTTGGCTGTGACTTGAAACAGAAAAGACACTGGTGAAATGAAGGTCAAGGAGATGAAAACAGTTTGACAAGGTCAAATGTATTTCAAGGAACTTTAATCCATTTCTTTTGACTTTTATCTGACAGACGGGGTGAACTCTGAAACATTTGCAATACTGTAATATGAAGCACATCAACCCATCCCTGCTCTATATGCAGGACTCAGCTGCATGCCCTGCATCCCTTCCCCAAACTTCCAGACAAGTGATGGAAACACGTAACCGGCCATGAGCGAGGGGCATCCTCCAGCTCTTAGCAGCTCAACAGCAGGTATATGCTTGGTTATGTGACAGGAAAAAGGCTGGTTTACAGCTCTCAGATACTCAAGGATGGGCAGCCTAGACTACTCCAGTAAAAAATAAATTGCTGCACACTTCACATGGTTCCTCTTCTCTACAGCAGGTGAGGTAATCCAGGCAAGAATTAACCTAAGTCCTTGGTCTTATGTTTCATGGGCTGGATTAGATGAATAGAGTGGTACCACTTCCAGCACCATGCAGGCTTTGTCTTTCCACAGACTCCTAGGAAGAGCTGGTGACCCAGGAAACCCCAACAACAATAAACATCAGGGTGTTTATATACATCACAGATCCAGTCCCATTCAACATCTTCATTAATGACCTTGATGATGGTACAGAGTGTCTGCTCAGCATGTTTGCCGATGACACAAATCCAGGAGGTTTGGCTGATACCCCTGAAGGCTGTGCAGCCATTCAGCGAGATTTGGACAGACTGGAGAGCTGGGCCAAGAGGAACCTCATGAGGTTCAACAGGAATAAGTGCAGAGTCCTGCACCTGGGCAGGAGTAATAAAATGCACCAGTACAGATTAGGAGGTGATCTGCTAGAGAGCAGCTCTGTGGAGAGGGACCTTGGAGTCCTGGTGGACAACAAGTTGTCCATGG
>NW_008582615.1:0-8035 GCF_000691845.1 Merops nubicus | reverse complement strand
CCAGTGAAGGGCTACGAGGATGACTGGGGGACTGGAACACCTGCCTTATGAGGAGAGGCTGAGAGACCTGGGGCTGTTTAGTCTGGAGAAGGGAAGACTAAGGGGGGATCTAATTAATGTGTATAAATATATGAAGGCTGAGTGTCAAGAAGAAAGGGGCAACCTGTTTTCACTTGTACCCTGTGATAGGACGGGGGACAATGGATACAAGCTGGAGCACAGAGAGTTCCATCTCACATGGGAAAGAACTTCTTTACTGCCAGGGTTCCAGAGCACTGGAACAGGCTCCCCAGGGAGGTGGTAGAGTCTCTTTTCTTGGAGACTTTTAATACCCGTCAGGATGCATTCCTGTGTGACCTGCCCTAGACCAGATGGTCCTGCTCTGGCAGGGGGGTTGGACTTGATCTCCAGAGGTCACTTCCAACCCCTAACATTCTGTGATTCTGTGGGTGGTGGTATTTTACTAGAGCTCCTGCTCATTTACTTCAGGTAATCTGACACAAAGGCAGAAATATCAAGAACACCAAAAAAAGAGATATTTTTCAAAATTTCAGGTGATACCTAGTGTCCAGCACATTAGTTAGTAGCTGCCTCAGACCATGACATACAGTCATGAGGCTTTTGAAGTGTCTGAGACACACAGCACTCTAAGGTAATGTAGGTTAACATTTTGCAGGAGAAGAAGGCAATGTTTGATAAACAGTCTCTGACAGACAATCCCATCACAACTGAGGCTTAAAGGTTTGTTTTGAAATGAGACTTGGAGCCATAGCATAAAGAAAACACAACCCCCGAGTAATAGCACTTTGCAAGATGATACAAGGAGAAATTGCTTTATTAACAAATAAAGAAACAGCAGGCTTGGCCAGATGTTATTTAGGAGGCTTGACCTGATAATTGATACTTTGATACCTAGTTATTGCTAAAACAAAAGAACTCAATGAGATGTGTGTCTCCTGCATGCAAAATAAATCAAATTATTCCTGCAGTAACCCCATGAATACTGCTTTGCATACAAGTAGCAAAGGCAGAGGGCTCCTGAAAGATGCGAGTGCAGCGGCTGATCATACTGCCCAGCACAAACAAACATCAAAACAATGCATATGTGAACTGGTGATGAAGAACAGGTAGCAAGTGAAACAGATAAGTGGACTCTCTTGGCATTACAGAGTAACACAGTGTCACTAAGATGGGAAAGAGAAGTGAATAATATGATAATATAAGAAGGAAACCCATGTCCATAGGTTGATGACATGTTTATCTGTGTGGGATGACCCCAGTGAATATTGCTAATGAGCCAGCATCATTTCAGTGTTAATTAATTTGGGGTCTAACAACAACGTAGAATAATCAGATCATAAATCTGACAGATTAGAACAGTCAGGTGGTGAAAATAACAAATCTGTACATGAGAACTTCAGCATTCTGTAATAGAGAGATGGTACAAATATCAGATTGAATGCATTTTCAGCTGAGAGGCAGAAATGTATACTTTTAGGAGATTACCTTGTGTTGCCTTGGTGAATGGATGATAGCTGGAGAGACCTTCAGGGTTTGAGCTTAGTTCCTACCAAGTACTCCAGTATTCCAATGTCATTCTATTAGTGCCAGAGGACAACAACAATTTAAAAAAAAAAAAAAAAATGAGGGCAGAGTTAAAAACTGATCAGAAGTACCTTCTGCAGATCCAACTGTTCAGCCCACCACCATCACCTCAAAAAACAACTCGATTCTTCTCCCTCAGGAGCTCAGTTTTAGGAAAGTGCACTTAGCAAACCAAAAACTTGCAATGATGCTCTAGACTCAGTTATTATAAATTATAGTGTCTCCACTATCCACGGTTAAGCTCTGACTCTCTGTTGAGATAACAAGCTGCACACTGCTTATTTACCATTAAACATATGGCAATAGTAGACATGAGGAGAACTTGTCCAGACTGCACAGTGTATAACAAGCATCATGCATAATGAGAACAAAACGGGGTGCCAAGGATATGAAGACAATAGGAGCAATAAAACACAGCAACATTTGTACAAAACCAAACCCCAAAGCACTACCAAGCAACAGAGGGACTACTTGAAGCAAATGCTCTCCCAGTCATCCTGAGGCTCACAAAAGCAAAGTAAGGATGACCTAGGAAAGAGCTATCATAAAAACATATGGAATAACAGAAATTCATCTTCTTCTGTCAAAACAAGTAATTTGAATGTTTAGCTCTCAGCTAAAGCCTATTCAGCCCATGTGTTGCACTGCCCACTGATTTGGCCATATACAGGTATTTATGGCATATTACCATGGATTGATGTCTGTGCTCGTCTGACAAAAACTGCAGTCACTAGAAAACTTCATTATAAGAGCATCATACACAGATTTTCTGATACCCTGCCTGCCAGAATGTCTCCACATTACAGATGTCCCATTTTCAGTTTACAGAGAAAACAGTTCAACAAAACAGAGCAGAGAGAAAGGAGTAAGGCTCACTGCAGTGGTCCTTTCACAACAAGGGGAAAGTTGCTGGAGCTACTGCAGCAGATTCTCATCCCACTAGGATTTACACTTAACTTCTCTATTAAAAGATACTCATATCCAGTCCCTCAAACCTCTCTTCTGTCCCAGACTTCTAGGAGCATTTATAAATACTCTCTACCTTTCTCTTTCCAGAAGCTGGAAAAGGAGCTTGATGGATATTTTTCCCCTTGCAGCATCCGTCACTGCAGCCACAGAAAAACCCACAGATGAATATTCATCTGGAGAAGTACACCAGGTTCCAAACTGATATCTTAGCAATATTCAAGGCATGATCTATCACGTCTTTCTGACTGAAGACATCTAAAGCATAGTATTTTTGTATGACTCTAGCACTATAGGAGTTCAGTTTCCTCCAGGACAGAAGACAGCAAACAATCAGATCAAAGACAGGCACGGCACACTGCACCCTGTACAGGAGCGTGTCCTTGCTGGCTGGGAACACCTGTGGGAAAACCCCTCATCTTAAGCAAGAAGAACTTAACAATTCCTTATCGAGCAGCACACAGGGCATGTTTCAATAGCATCATGGAATATTAATATCAGGTAAAATCTCTGCTTAGTGAAAAGTGCCAAAACTAGGTCTTTAGATTTTAGTCTGCAGCAGAGTAACAATGAAACCTTTTAAAAAACACTCAGCTGAAAACATACAGAGGAAAAAAAGGTGCAAGAAACCTTTCCCAGAATGGCATCTTACTCCTATTCTCCAGCTCAGGAAATATCCATTTTCACAGAAATCAGAATACTTGGCAAGACTGAAATTGCTTGGGGGGATTGGGTGTCTTCATCTCCCCTAGTGCCACATGTCTGAGCTGCTTGCTTCAGACTCCTTTTAGGAGCAACACAGGAAAAACCAGCCTTGTCTGCAGCGTAGATGGACATTCTGATAGCAGGCTGATGGACATTCATCTGGTGAGGACCTTCACCAGCCTCAGGGAAGTAAAGTTCTCTCAACTTATTGCTGCTGCACTAAGCAGCCCAACTGGCCCCTCCACTCCACATCCATGTAGCCAGGTGTTTGTCCATACTGATTTTTAGCAATTTTGGCCAAACACTTGGCCCAAATCTGCATCTCCTAGGAAGGGAGCAAATACCAGTTTTAGCACAAGGTGCTGAAGGTAAATGGCTTAAAGTCTCAACTACCTCACCACAGCTTGGAAGGCAAGGGACTTGGGAACCAGTCAAATGCTCAGTCAAATGCTCCAAGTCAGCACTACAATTACAGGTTAATGATGGATCTGAACTACAAAATTCAGATCCAAAGATGTCAAGCTGCAAAACTTAAGCAAAGCTCTGGTTTCACTGCTATGAATTGAACAGTACCACCAAAGACAACGAGGAGATACAAGAGGGGATGCAGCTATTAAATTCATGCCAAGGAAGGCTGGGGCAGAAGGCTATAGGAGAGACAGCGGTTGAAGAGAACCACTGCTGAGCAGCAGCACAGGGCAGAAAAAAATGGATGATGGAGCTGCCTCTCAGGGCCAGGCTGTAGCACTGCCAAGTGGCTTAGAGCTGAGGGAAATGCTGTACCTGCAGTACCTGTGCCTCCTTTGGCAGACATACTGGGAAGCTGTAGAAACTGCTTATGGTTGTGTCTGTAAACCACTGGCTTGGATAAAGCACAAGAGAAAAACTAAAAAAAAAAAAAAATAAATACATCATAAAAGAAAATTTTGACAGACTTTTTGGAATTAAGCTTGGAATTAACATGGGAAGCATAAGACGTCAAGAGAGGAAACAAATCCCATCATTAAACATTCACCATAACAGCTAAAGGAAGCTAGATGTTTAGGCTTCCCTTGAACATAAGACATGTACTTCATTTAGAAAAACAGTTAGGGTCTCCTTGATTTTATTCTCACTCGAGGATGCCATCAGCAGACTTCACACCTACAAAGCTTGAACAACCCCTGCAGCTTCCCCGCAGCACCTCCAACCTTGCAACGTTTGGCAGCTGCACATCAGTCCTCCACACCTCTGATGTACAAGCCTAGCTATAGGCAACTGTAAATACAATTGCTACCACTGTCCACTAGGGAGTGGGCTGACACCTTGAAATTCTCCATCACATACTAAAACTACTTAGTACTGTGGTGAGAAATGGCCCCTCTCCACATGCTGCTTCTGCTTTTCCAGGACCATTGTCAGCCCCACGGACTCCGCAAAGTCCTCCTGCAGCCTTTTCACCACAGAAGACAAGTGTTCACCTTTAAAAAAGCAAAATAGCTGCTGGAAACCATGCTACTGGAGCTGGCAAGTGTGCCTGTATTCAGAGGCCACTTGAAATTGGAGAACAGGGACAATATTTCCCAATATAACCTCTGTAGTCTTCTGGTTCTGTTACCAAAGAGATAAGGATTTAATTTTAGTTGTTGAAATTTTATTACCTTGCCCAAAACACCAATTATTAATTTCCTCACTTACTCTAGTGGAAATCCTAGAGAGACCAAAGGGTTTCCTTCTACCAGCTTCCTTCAGGAGTTTGTTGCAGGTTTTGTTCCCTTCCAAGTAAAAAGCTTTTATCAAATGTTTTTATACTTACACCATAAGAAATGTCCATTTACTCAGCTAAAAGCCTTGGCCTTCTGTCACTAAAAATGGCCAGGATATAGGGTATGGTGAAGCAGCCCGCAAAGACCCTGTGAGGTGGGAAAGGGTCCCGGCTCTTTTACTGCCCTCCCTCTCTGCGGGTCCCTCAACCTTCCAGACGTTAGGACAGCTGCAGAGTTGCAGGCCAGCAGGTTCAAATCCTAGGGAGAAGAAACAACACCCAGAGTCTTTTCCTGACTCTTTTCCCACCCTGATTTTCAAAGTGAGGCATTTTTAATAGTCTTTCTTAGCATAAAACTAATTCGGGGCATGATTAGAAGATACAAGTTTCTCCCAGTATTAATATAAAAATATCAAGTTCATTACATCTTCTGTTCTGATTAGAAGTACAAATATTTGGTGTGAAATGAGTATTTTGTCTCTTACCCTCAAGGCAGGCAGGCTGTAAATAAAATTGCCGTTGATGAAGGGAAGCATTCAGACAGCTTTCAGGCAGCTGATTTTAAAAGTGCAAATCTACGATTATGTAGTTCAGAAACCTCTTTTTGTTGTGCCTCAAAATAAGATTCCTTTGTTAGTACACATACTGTCATAGAAGGAGTTGTGGCTTCACCGCAGAGCTCTGATAAGGAAGCTGAAGAACACCAGTTTGGTAGTGCTCTGGAGTCTAAGGAAATGGATCTTCAACGAGATGCAAGTTTACCTGAATCTTTAAAAAGTAGAGCTTGAGAAATGCTAAAAATCATGTCACTCCCTGCACATCCAGCAAAAACATGATTGTCACTTTACTTCCACTCTAAAAAGCTTGGTTGAAACTTGCCCTTCAACTGTGAAAACAAAAACATATAATCCTGTACTTATTGCAAAAGAAAAGTAAACTAAACAGGCCTGGCTAAGTGTTAGACACAGGCACTGCTGTGGGATTATGAGCTTGTGTGAACCTGGAGCTTAATTTAAACAGCAGAAGTAGTGGTGGAAAGAAGGGTTACAGCAGCATAATACTGCTGCATATCTTGTTACTTGGAGATATTTTTTCCCAGTGAGTTTCTGAGTGCTGGAAATGCAGAATTAGGCAGTGAATGTCGAAAATGAGGACTGAGGAGACAGCTTGGCATCATCAGACTCTGGTAAAAGGGTTGTCCCAGACAATATGAAGAACCTATAATTTTTATTTTTTTTTTTTTTTTTATGGTTCACAGATCAAGCTTTATTTTTCTTCTGTCACACAGCTAATCATTGGAGGAGCAGGAAGACCAGCACCCCTCCCAGTTAAGAAGCACATCACCTATACTAGTTTCAGCAGATGATGCAGTGAAGGATGCAAGTGGCTTTGGTCCAGCAGCTAGTACAGACTTTCTTTAGACATATCAGTTGTTATAGCACCTCTTCTCTCCAGCAAAAAGCATCATGTGCATAGTAATGAGGAATATAAATCATAGCTCTCCATCCTTGTCTTCTGATTTACATAGCATGTTGAACAAAAGATCCTGTAATCTGGCACAGGCATAATTTTCTTCTTAAGCAGCACTTGTGGCCCTCTCCCAGAGGCACGTTTTCTGTCACCTCTGCCACTTCAGGTCGAGGTCTCACTGAGCTGAACCTCACACATGCAAGCACAGTCACTCAGCAGTCACAAGGAAAAAAACACCTTCAAACACAGCTTACTGTGCAACAAAAATTAACACAAAACACTATTTATAGTGTACGCAGTGTATAGAAGCAGAAGATGAGACAGGTCCATCTAGATCCATCATTGATCTGCTCCATTAGCTTACAGTTTTTGTCCATCTGAAAAAAAGGCAGCACAAACCCTGTGCATACCACAGGCTGCCCCGAGAATGGAAGGTATGTAATCACATCCTTGCACAGATCACACCAGAAATCACAAAAAAGACATGTAACCTGAATTTTCCCCACTGAAGCTTTGCCATAAACAGGAATAAAACTGCAGCTACAGCCTTGTGGTGATCAATCCACGTTCCTCCTCTCAGTAACACTCACAGCACACATGTCAGCTTACAAGTATCCACCGGCCAGTCTTGCCCGGGTACCAATGCACCTTTGCATGGCAGCCTCCCTGCTTGCTCATCCTGGTAAACCTCAGTCACAAATTTGTGACCTCACTTCATAACAATGAAAACTAAATGCTATCAAGTACATTTAAATGTCCCCACATAAAAGGCTTACTGAATGGTGGGCTTTTTTTAAATAATACATACAGAGAGGAGCATCATTTATTCATTTCTCATGCAAGAGTGACGAAATCTCCCTTTAGGAGTTTTATATCTTGTTGATTTGGACCATAAAAAGAACACCTTAGTGCAGCAATGGACAGGTAAAATCAAAACTAACATCTGTCTACTCCAAATAATATTTTTTTACATTATTTCCACCTGAATTTTCTTAACTCTGTCATAGTTTATGACTTTGTTATTTAAAGCCACGACACTGAATTATAGAAGTTGAGAAATTTGCAAAGTGCTCTCTTGCACATAGCTCTGTTCCATAATCTGGAAGATTATGACCAAAGGCAGAAGAATATGCTCACGACATTTGACGAACAAAAATAGTTAGAAATTTACCACTGTTTCATCTCAATAATGCTATTAATAACTAAGTCTCTATTAGAAGAGTAAAAAGACCCAAATTAGAGAATTAGAATGGGATAATTCCAAAGGAAAAGCAATATTTTGACTAAAAATGGTCTTATTAATTGGTATTAAGCAACATTTTTTTATTCCTCTTCCAGAAGTTATTAGATACTGTTATAAATTGATATATATTAAAATATATGTATATTATTATTATTAAAGTGTTGCTCTTCTCATCTGTACAATGAACCAAAGCAGTTTGAGGAGCTGATTACACTCAGTTACTCCATAGTTAAGACTGTAGTTAAATAGAGACAAATCTGGTCTATCTATCCCAATTAGAATCATAGAATTTTCAGGGTTGG
>NW_008582614.1:0-806 GCF_000691845.1 Merops nubicus | reverse complement strand
CCAGGACAACAGCAGATCCCCCTCGGGTTCTGGGGAGTCTCACTGTTCCTTATTTATTTATTTTAAATAAACCCCCAAAACGTGAGGCACCGCCTGGAAGCAGCATGGAGGGACCAGGCGGCACACGGGGCCCAGCCCGGCAGCAGCTGCAGTGCCAGCTGGGAGGTGTCAGGGCTGTGCCCAGTCACGTTACTCCCCACAAAATACCTGTTTTGAAACAAAACGAATGTTCTCCACGGCTGTGCCCCTCTCTCTGTGCTGGCTGACCCGCGGGGTGCAGGGCTCGGGCTGCTCCACGGCCCATCTCGCTCCAGTCCCGCCCTGTACTGGGGAAGATGTAAAATACGTGACTTCTTTCATACAGCTGCTGGAAACAAAAAAAACCCCGTGCAGCACGCACACAAATGGAGAACAGAGGCTGTCATTGTGCAGGCTGTCACACAGGAGAGGGGCCGTGCCCCGTCCCCACTCTGCACAGGCATCGGGAGCCGTGGGTGGCTCCAGAGAACCACGCCGGGAAACCCCTGGGGTGGGGTCGCCCTGGGGGAGCCCACGTGGGGTGTCGCTCCCAAAGCCTGCACCGCACAGGAAGAGCCCCGGGTGGGTAAAACACTCAGCAGGGCTGGCACCGAGGAGGCTCTCAGGAGGGACGGGGAGCTCGGGGTGTCCTCTGGACACCGTGTGTCATCCGGCCGCTGTGTGCTCGCTGGCCACGCTCGCACCCCAAGAGGTGTTTCCTCACCCTCAGCAGCATGGATGATGTGGGGTCCCACCAAACATCCCCGCTCCCCCCCACGTGCTCTGTT
>NW_008582613.1:344-1184 GCF_000691845.1 Merops nubicus | reverse complement strand
AGGGAGCGAAGAAAGCACACCCTGCCCCCCACTCTCGCCTAACCCCCCTCTCCTCCCTCCCTCCTCCCTTCTTCCCTCCCTCCCTCACTAGCTGCCTCTCTCCCCTACTACAGCCATAATGAATACTGTACATTCCTAAATGTTGTGCTGTAATCTCTCCCTCTCTGTCCACCCAGCACTTTCTTCCGTACCCCGAAACCCTTCCACCTCAGCCCCACGGCCGGGGACGGCCCCCCTTTGTGCACCGCACACCCCACTTCCCTGCCCCCGCCTTCTTGGCCAGCAATTTACACAGAAAAAGCAGAGTCCTTGCTTAATAAGAGAAGCTGGAGACCTTTTGTTCCGCCCCATGACAAGAGCTAACGCTGCAGATCAGCCCCTCTCTCTCCCCGGATCTCTCCTCCTGGCTTTCTCCCTCCTTTCACCTCCCAAAAATAAAACTACCATCCCTGTGGGGTGCAGAGGGGCAAAGGGAGCCGAGGCTCAGCTCTGAAGAAAGGGAAAGACACCCTCCTTGCCCCCCCCTCCCCGAGCCCCACACCGCGGACACAGACACACATATATAGAAAGCACTTACCTTGATATTTGGCGTCAATTTCCCTCATCAAGGAGACATTTCTCTGCAGATCGAAGGGCATAGACTCGATGGAGTCCAGATAATCCTCCACATAGTTCACTAGATGAAGCTGGTCTCCGTTTGCAGGACTCAACATTTTCATCCGGCAAAGGAAAAAAAAAAAAAAAAATATCCTTCCCCACACCTCTCTGTGGCTGTCTGTGCGAGAGAGCAAGTGCTGCTCCCTCCAAACACGGTAACCCCGATGAACGGCTCACTCCCTG
>NW_008582613.1:0-313 GCF_000691845.1 Merops nubicus | reverse complement strand
GCCCACCTCTCTCTCGGTACCCCCCCCCCCCAAAAAAAACGAGAGAAGCTACATCTGACTCCTCTTGTGTGAAACGGAGGGAGAGGGAGACACACACACACACACCCTCCGCTAGTCCCCTACAGCCAGCAGCAGCTGATTGAATGGCTGTCGTTGTGGGTAATTCACGAAGGAGGTGGTAGGAACAATTTGTGTGGGTGTGTGAAGAGGGGGGGGGGAGGAGGAGGAGGAGAAAGGAGGGGGGCTCAAACCAGCTCCTCCGAAACAATCTGGAAACAAAATGTGCTCTGCAAAGTGTCTGTCAGGAGCGACG
>NW_008582612.1:0-13234 GCF_000691845.1 Merops nubicus | reverse complement strand
GCTGGGGGAACAGTTGGACTCGATGGTCCTTGGTGCAGCAAGGAATTAAATGGTGGTGCTTCACTGCCATAGGATATTGTGGAGGCCAAAGTGATAAAGTGATTAAAAAGGAGGCAGGAATGATTGATGTGATGTGATGTGATGTGATGTGATGTGATGTGCTGTGATGTGATGTGATGAGATGATGGGCAATGGAGGTGATCTCCACCCCAGTGATCCCCAAACCTTCTGACAGCCAGAGGGAAGAGGAGATGGGTGGATCTGTCCCACGTGCCCTCTCTCCTGGGCTGTCCCCAGGTGGTGGCTGCTGGGTGGGAGCTGCTGTGGCGAGGGGTGTGCTCTGCAGGGAGCAGAGGTGGGTGTGCAGGTGCTGGTGCTGCAGAGCAGCCCTGGGGCTCCTGCAGGATCCGAAATGGAGAGGGCAGTGCCCTGGGCAGGCAGAGGTGACACCTGGCTGGGAGGTGGCTGCAGCTCAGGTCAGCTGTCACAGCAGCTGGAGCTTCCCAAAGTCCTCCCGGGGCTCTTGGTCCTTCGGCTGGTCAGATCCAGAGCCCTGTGGGGTACAGCTGGTGCGTTGTCCTCTGCTCTGCTCCTGCAGGAGAGGCTCTGGGCTTGAACCGGCCCGTCATGGTGCCCTACAAACTCATCAGGGACAGCCCCGACGCCGTGGAGGTCAGCGGGCTGCCCGACGATATCCCCTTCAGGAACCCCAACACCTACGACATCCACCGCCTGGAGAAGATCCTGAAGGCTCGGGAGAACATCCGCATGGTGATTATAAACCAGCTCCAGTAAGTGCCCCCAGCCCTGCCCAGGGAAGGCTTCTGGTCACTGAGTGGTGCCCGTGTTCCTCCAGTGGTGGGTGGGATGTCACCACGGGTCACTGGAGCTGGGTCACACCACCCACGGCACCCAGGGACGTGCTTGGCCACGGGTGGGCATGACAAAGTGCTAGCAGGGGTGGTTGGTGCCCTCTCCCTTGTGCAGTTTGGGGTGATGGCACCAGGCAGGGATGGCCTGGAGGCAGGTGGTGGGACAGCTCAGAGACCCAGCTGAGTTATCTCAGGTGGCTTCCCTCTGGGGAGCAGCAGGGAGAGCTCTGTGCCCCATCCCTGCTGGGAGGGGGGTCAGAGGACTCGGAGGGAGCTCGGGGTGGGGCCTGGGCAGGGTGTGGGGGCCAAGCTCACCCCTTTCTCTCTCACAGGCCGTTTGCTGAGATCTGCACTGAGGCCAAGCAGACAGGTGAGGGGGGGCTGGGGAGCACCCGGGGCTTGCCCTGCCCTGCCACAGAGGGAACGGGGGGGCAAAACGGATGGGGCCTGTGGGGAGGGGCTCAGCCCTCCTGCATCCCCAGGGGAGGCTGGGGGCAAGATCCTGCCTGGAAAAAGAAATTTGGGTTCAACATCTCTTGAGGAGCAATCCATGCTCTTGGAGGATTGTGTTTCCACGACCTGGGGAGAGACTGCGCTGTTAGGCTGGAACTTGCAGCATGATTTGGAGGATCTGATTATTTGGAGGATATGATTATCCTTTCCCCATTAGCAATTTACTCAACATGAGCAATTTATTCACTGGTTAAAGCCCTTAATTTAAGCCATCATTTAGCAGTTGAGCTTCTAAGGAAACAAGGTTTCTGTGATCACTGGGAACGCGTTTCTCTCTCTATCCCATCCTCCCCAATAAATCTCAGCCAGTTTTAATCAAATGTGTCAGAATTAGCAGCCCCAGAGATAATTAGGATCCTATTAGTTTTATGAAAATAGGTGGCTAGAGAAGGGAGACCTGGCAAGCAAGAGCATGCCTGCAAAGCCATGGAAAAAGAGATGCACAGGACACTTTATATATGCAGAGAAATGTGGCTGTGTCATATCTGCATATATGGGTGTATCACCCTCACAGGTGGCACCTCGTGGCCCTGGAGCATCCAGCACTGGGATATTGGGCTCTGCCAGTGCTGCAGTTGGGCCTTGGGGGATTTGGGGGATTTTCTTTGCTGGTGCCCAAGGGAAGCTGGCAGCTCTGGGTCGTGGAGGCCAAGCCCGTGGCACTGGGGGGGCTCAATGGATCCCTGCAGGGGATGCCCAGCAGGAGGTGAGGTTGGAATGGTGGGATGGGTCCCTGTGTTTGGGGATGGCTTGCAGGGCTCAGACACCTCATGCCTTCCCTCTGTCCCTGCAGAGAAGGACACCAGCGTTCCCAAACGGAAGAGGAAGAGGATCTCCGAAGGGAACTCGGTATCTTCCTCTTCCTCCTCTTCCTCTTCCTCCTCTTCCAATATGGAGTCTACATCATCAACAAATCAGATCTCACTCGTGGTAAAGCCTTCCAAATATTAGGGGGGTTACTGCCTACCTGTCTTTCTGCTTCAGGATGCTGCTCTCTGCCCTCCTCGACCCGCCACCACCTCCCTCCGCCTGCCTCGCGCTATAAAGTGGGATGTAAAAGGGCACGAGGTTTGGGGGGGGGGACACACACTCAGTTTTGGGGCTGCCTTTTCCTGCCAGGTTTGCCCGAGGGGGGTCAGTGGAGCAAAGCCCCCAGTGCCCCACGGGGTTCTCCCACATCAATCCTGCCCATTGCCTCGGGAGCTGGGCTCCAGCAGAGCCCCTGAGCCCTCTGGGTCAGCCCCTGGCACTGCTCAGCAGGACCCAGCAGTCCCCCAGGGTCTGAGCTGTGCTGAACAAGCTCCTCCAGCTCCATCCCCAAAACTGCAAAAAATTGGGAAAAAAATCAAGGAGATGCATCCAACTGCTCCCCCTCAGGGCTTGGCTTCGGCTGTGGATGGCAGCAAACACTTTCAAAGAATAGTTTTTAAGAAGACACAAGAGAAATAAACTTAGAAGGTTTTTTTTAATTGGTTTGCCAGTGGTGTTTGGGATTGGGGTTGTTTTTTTTCTCATATTTGGGAAGTGGGAGCAACAGCCTGTGTCGGAACACGTCAGGGATTTGATGCATGCATGGGTTTGTGTTGTGTCCTAACAGAGACTCTTGCCTTCTTTTTCTCTCCCTCTCTTTCAGCAATGGCCCATGAACCTGTACATGTTAGACTATGGTGGTCTAAACGTCCAGATCCCAGGACCTATTAACTATTAGACCTCAATACCGAAAAAGAACCTCAAATGAAAGAATAAATAAATAAATGTAATTTATGTACAAAGTGTATATTCCAATATGTATCAATGCCTTTTAGTTTTTCCAATGATTTTTACACTATATTCCTGCCATCAAGGCCTTTTTAAATAAAAATAAAAAGTGTTGCCTTGCTCTTAAAAGTACTTATTTTATTATGTATATTATTGTTAAATAGCATTTAGAGGTAAGAGTAGTGCAGGAGGACACCCCCAGATAGACCTTGTTGTGTGTTAGCACCTCAGGAAGATCCTTGGTGCCACCAGTGCTTGAAACTAGGAGGTTTGATGTGTTTTCATGCTTTATTTAATTTAGATCAAAGGTGTAAAGATTTGCATCCAGAGCTGCAGGAGGAGTGGTACCAACCTGCAGCAGTGACAGATGAGGGAACCAGCCCTGGGCAGAGTCAGTTCTGCCCTCATGAGCCTCGTTGGCTCTGGAGCAGAAGAGGGTTTGGATTAAGCAGAAGGAGGTTTCAGGCCCCCCAGGGAGTGAGGTCCTCCCCAAACCCCTCGTGTCTGGCCTCCTGCCACCCCAGGCTTGGAAAGGCACAGAAACCATTTTGGTTGTGTGCATTTAACTGGCTTCTGAACGAGGAAAAGGTTTTCAGCTGGTGAAGTCCTTCACTATTTATGATTTTCTAAGAGGCTCTGATGCCTAATAAGGGGGAAGCTCTGGCTGTAAGTACAGGTTGGTCCCACTGATGTCCCTCAGGTTCCATGGATCTGGACCAAGAGCTGCAAGTGGCATTGCTGAGGGCTCAATGCCCTGGGCTGCTTCACCCCCTGTGAGAAGCAACCCAGTAAATTGAGGGATATTATTTGAAATTCCTGCAATTTTACTTCCATCTCAGCCTTGGCAGCAGGAGCTGATGGTGCCAACCACTACTGGAGCCGTGCAGGAGCCAACACTGGTGTGACAGTGCTGTAAGAAGCCAACAAGGAGAAACATCCTGATTTGTGTGCAGGTAAATGCAGCCCAGCAGGAAACACCAGTGAAGCAGCCCTGGGGCTTGCAGCTCTGGTGTCCTCCCAAGCAGCAACACGTGGTGTCCTTGAGGTGACTGTGGCTGCAGGATGGGTCACAGCCTCTTCATGGTCAGCCCATGGCTGTGGGGTGCTGGAGGGTGGACAGCAGAGGACACAGGACCAAGGTCACCCGTGACAGCTTCTCTGAGGGCAATGCACTGCATTGCTTATACAGGTTTTGGTCCTTGTCCTTTCAGGCCTGGGAGGGTTTGGATGGTGGGTGGAAGTGTTTCAAGGCAGCTGCAGTTTTATTTCCTGGCTCTGGTCTTGGATTTGCTGTGGAGTTACATGCAAATGATCCCATGAGATGATAAAAGCCCAAACAACCGTAGGAGACAGCACAAAGGCAGCAGCTGAGAGAAGGGCAGAGATCTGTATCAGTGACCCCAATTAGAAATACAGTTTGACATCTGAGTGGTTGGCATCAGAACCTGCAGCCTTTCCTGCTTCTGCCTGATGCTCAAACCTGTGGCATCTCCAATTAGGAAACAAAGAAACGTGATTCAGAGGTAAAAACACAATTTTCTCTTCCCAGATGTCTGAAAGGAGCTTAGGCACAGATCAAACCCCACCACACAGTTGTCTCCTAAGAGGGCACAGTCATTCTATTTTGACTTTTTTTTTTCCTGGTAAAAAAATCAAGGTCTGATGCTACAGCAGCCAAGGGTTCAGTAATGAGTGGAGATTTTTGAGGCTGGTCCTTGTGTCCCACAAAAGTACCAACAGCAGGGAGGGAGCTGCTCGTGGGGCATAGGGCTGGAGCACAGAGCCCTAATTACTGCTGCTGAGAGACAGGGGTAAGTGCAGGCAGAGGAGATAAATTAGGGCACGGAGCTACTCTGGAGACTAATGATGGAGTTTAGAAAGCCAAACAGTGAAGGCTGGAGACATGTCACGGGGATGGGAGCTGAGCAAGGAGGCAGCAGAGGGCTGTTGTCCTGCTCTGCCTTGTCCCTCTCCCCCAGCCCAGAGCCTGGTTAGCAGGATGGGGCTGAGCCAAAGCTCTGGGCTCAGGTTTTCTTCCCTAAGCTTCTTGATCCATTAGCTGGAGCTCCAGATGTCCCCGAGCCAGCTGCTGGGCACCTCCGGCATCCCCGGGCTGGCTTTTGAGGCTGCTGGGTTCTGGTAGCACTTACAATTTTGGGGAGTGAATAGCAGTGATTCCTACTGTGATTTTGGGGAGTTTCAGGATCACAACATCCACTTCTCATTTTCCATGGCCGGGGTGGGGAACTCCTACCCTGGGTGCCTGTGGTTGCTTGTGACCCAGAGCAGACCTTTTCCACCTGGGGAAAATGACAGGTACCACTTTATTGCTGGTTCCCTTCAGCTGAAGTCTCACAGCTTCCTTAATCTCCATCCTGCAGTTGCAGGTTCTTTTTACACCCTTTTTTTCTCTGTGTGTATAATGTGATTATCTGGTGAATGGGATCTGCTCCATTACAATCAGTCAAGTGAAGATGCAGATCTCAACACTTGAGCCACGTCTCTCATTTATTACTTTTCAAAGACTTCGGTGAGGGAAGGGGGTTGTTGTTTATATGTTTACAAATCCAATAACAATCCTCATTAAGAGCTGCAAAACATGAAGCCATTTTGATCCCAGGCAGATGGCAACTAAATGAAGTTTAATTAAAGAATGAGAGCTTTGATTTCAATCATTTTTTTTAAAAAATATAGTGCACCGAGATGCTAGAGAACAGCATAAACAGCATCTGGGCTTTTATTCAGAAGCCCGAATGGATTTGTGAGGAAATCCTGAGACAGCCCCGTGGATGCTTCTCCAGACCAAAATTTTCTGAGGTCCCAGTGAGAAGCAGGCACAGGTTTCTGTGCAGGCTCTTTCTGCAGCAGAGTGGACACAAGGAGTGGCAGCTGCTCCACAACACAATGACTTATTTATTTCTTATGTCTGCTCATGGTGTGACCTTCAGCCATGGCTTACCTTCCCCCATTTAACTTGTGTGTGTGGATATAGACATATAAAACCATATAACTTTTATATAGCATATAACTTGTGCTTGGCCATCTCTTGGATTATTATTAGGTGTCCCTGCTCATGGCAGAGGGGTTGGAACTGGGGGATCCTTGTGGTCCCTTCCAGCCCTGACAGATTCTGATCTGTTTTAGCAGAGGACTTAGTAGTGTTGGCTTGATGGTTGGACTTGATGACCCTAAAGATCTCTTCCAACCTAAAGGATTCTGTGATTCTGTTTTCTCTGGCTGATGGCTCAAACACAGTTCAGTCTCAGCTGGTCATCCTGTTGATCAGGGTTCCCTGATGCAGAGAAAGAAACCCCAGTGCTGTGCCAGTGCTGCTGGCTGGGATTGCTGGGGGCAGTGGTGATGCTGGAGGCTCCGGGGTCAGTCAGGGATGGAGACACTGTCAGTGGAGTACCTTAATCCTTTTGTTAAGTGAGGGTATTTAAGAGCTGTCTCAGACGCCGATGAACAGCCCTGTGGAGTACAAAGGGGGATTGATGGAGCTGAACTGGTGAGCTCTCCTGCAGAGACTGGTGGCTTTTTCCTGAGTGGGGGTTTTTGGGGAGTGATTTTTCAGTGGAATGAATCTCTGTGAGCCATCATTAAAGTTATTTATTCATTTTTTCCCTGATAAGATGATGAGATGGGCACTCCTAGGCAGGACAGGCCGTGTCCCCAGCAAGACCATTCCTCTTACTAAAATGGATTCACAGTCCTCGTGGCAAGGGCTGCAGGGTTTGGGGAGGCAGGGCGCTGGCACGTCAGCTGCTGGCAGCAGGCTCGGGGCAGGGGGGAGGCGGCTCTGCTGCTTCATCCTGCTCTGCTGAGGGCAAATGCTGGCAGAGGAGAGGGGTGGACATCTCCTCTGGTGGCAGCTGTGTGGTCACAGGAGGGCAATGAGGCTCCTTGTTAACCTGCATGTAAAAACTTCTCTGAGAAGGGCCTGGGCAAGAGCTTGTTCAGGGAATATTGGGTGGGGAGGAACAAGAAGGAGGAAGAAGAGAAGGCGGCGAAGGAGGAGGAGGAGAAGAAGAGAGAGAAGGGGAAGAGGAAGGGGAATAAGAAAGAGAACAGGAAGGGAAAGGGTGCTGACAGTGGTTCATCAAGACTCTGGGAGGTATCTGTGCGACTCAGTGCCAAAGGATGCCATGGGAAGTCTGTGTGTGCTCAGGGAGAAGCTGGAGAAGTAACTTAGAAGCAGTATCTGTTGAGAGCTACCAAGCTGCAAACCACAGCAGGTGTGGGAACCTCCCCAGAAGGTCTGGGTGAGTACCTGGGGAAAGCACTGCCCATGCTTGTCCTCTTCCCTTCTCGGGCCACCAGTGCACAGCCACAGGAACGTCCACCCCTGCTGGGACCCAGCCCCACAGCCTGAGTGTGGCCCTGCCTGTGTAACCCAGGGCTTGCTCTGGGGAAGTGCTCTGAGCAGGGAGACGTGTTTCATGGAGCCTTCCTGTTCTTCTTGGTCCTCTGGACTCACCCAGCTGTAAAGGTACGTGCAGATCTGCCCAGCAATGCTGTGCATGGGGTTTGGAGGAGCTGGAAGAAAGGCCACAAGGGACCTGTGCTGGGGAAAGAATTGAGGACACCTTCAGTCGTGCCTCTCAGCTCTGTTTTGGCATTGGTCGTGCTGAACACAACCCAAGATGTCTGAGCTGGTTGGGACCCACTTGGCTTGTTCTCATGGGTCTTAAGTTGTGTGAAGACCAAAGAGTTGCTTCTGGTACCTGCAATCCAGCATCCCCCACCAGCCAGGTGCTGCTGTGCCTGGGGCATGGCCCAGTTGAGTGGCCTTTGAAGACAATCTATCCTCCTGTCCTGCTTCAAAACTCACTTCAAAACACTTTCCCCATTTCTCTGACTAAATTGACACATCTGATTTCCAAACAGATATAGAGAACTAAGACTGTAGCACCATTTGCTCTGTGGTGCCACAGGATTTCTTCTCTTATGAAGATATTACACTGGCTTGCCAGCTTGGGAACCTTTGGCAATGCTGGTGTCCATCCATGGAGGGCTGACTGCAGGCTCAAGGGCTTATAAAGGATTATAAAATCCTCTGAAAGAGGTGAATCTGACTCTTGTGGGAATCAGCTTCCTCACAGCTGCTCTCCTGATATGAATGGCCCACGTTAAGCTGCTGGTTATGTTGCTGATGTCTGCATCAGTAAATCTGTCTTCTGTAGCAACCAGGACAAACAACAACCCTCTTCTTCATGCCCAGGTATGACAGACCTGAGGGCAGAATAATTGGAGATGAGGATGCAACAGCCTGATTACGTTGAGAAGCACTAATAGCTCTGCAGGCACACAAGTGTTAGTGACAGCCTACTGTGTCCAGCCAAAAATCACCAAGGTGGCCCAGTGTTTGCCTTGGGAAGCCTCTGCAGAGGGTGGCACTGATGTGTGAGAGGTCCTGCACGGACATGCTGCTCGTGCCACTGCTGCCAGGCACCTCCCAGGGAAGGATGGTGGTGGATGTGGACAAGCACATTCTCCCTCAGGGAGGAAGGGTTAGTTTGCCCAAAAAATACCCAGCTCTGCAGCTGAGGAATGCTGCCCCTGGCTTGGACTTCTCACCACCAAGCTGATCAGGGCAGAGTGCTTCCCACATCCCAGGCTCCCTGCTAGGAACACCAGGATGCTCCTTGCTGCTCAGCTTAAACTTCTCCACCACCACTTTCAGGTGGCTTTTGGATCCCTGAGAGAAGTGGTGCTGTGCCTGGGCAGGCGAGGAGGTCCAGGTGACAGTCAGGTTTAGAGCAGCCCTACTGAAGAGCTTCTAACCCTCCAGGACAGCCCCTGTCACAGCCAGCCTGTTGCCACCTCCTGGCTCACTGCTGAGGTCCCCGACCAGCCCCTGCACAGCTCATACAGGCAGGAGTATGGAAGGGGAAGGGATGGACAGTGTCCAGGAAGATCAGAGTGGAGCCAGAACCTGAACACAGTAAACTCCCTACAATGTTTATTGATTTTGTTGAATTTTTTAAGAATTTTTGTAAAACATGACATTTTTTACAGTTTAGCTGCCAATGAAATTGTTCCCTAATGTAAAGCAAAACTGCTCCCAAACACCTTTCTTCTAGGAACATCAGTCCAGTAGCAATGTCTGTCTTCTTCCACTGCAAACAAGAATCCCTTTTCAGCCTTCAGTGTTGTGGCTGTTCGTATCAAACGTGTAGGTGCCCAAATTGCTGGTCTGTTTGTCAACAGCTTCATCTAGGCTTCACAATTAAACTGGCAAAGATTTCTAAGTGAGGAGCATGACAAGGGGGAGAAAAACCCAAACGAGCTTGAACCCCCTCTCTTGGATGATAAAGCACCACTGGCAAACTCCCAATCTGATTTCCTCCTCACAGCAAAAGACCAATGTGGGTTTATTGGAGGGACTGGCTGAGCGTATGAGGCACAAGCACTGCTGGGGTCTGTGTTGGTGGAAGATCTCTGTTCTAGAGCTGAGATCATTTGCAGTGCAAAGACCTGGAGCAGCACTCTGACCTTTGGGGTTTGCCCATGCTGGGAGCTGGGACTCTTGCCGTGCTGGAGCGGGCTGGGGAGCTGTGGTGGGAGGTTGGCACAGCTCCCACTCTGCCATCTCATGCACAACTGTCTCAGCCTTCATTTTAGAAACACTCCACCCCGGCTGGTGTGGCTGGGAGGGAGATTTGGGAAGCACGAGCTGACGATGCAGCAATGTCTGTACCAGCCTGGCAGTGCAGTGACCACTGTGAGATGGGAATAATTACTGAGCATCCCTGGATACTTTTAGCCTGTGTGTTAACTGCTGTGCTCACCCAAGCATCTCACTGCACAGATTTGCTGGGTATTAACAGAGTGGCAACTTCTCCTGTGCTGCAGGCAGATGTGTTTAAGGATTCCCATGACCTTTTGCTTGCCATTTTGGATAGCGTGTCAAGTCAAGTCTTTTTTATTCCTGATCTCTGGAAAAAATGGGTATTTACTGTCCCTGTAATCATCTGTTAGAAAAGGTGAATGATTTTTAAATGCTTCCCTCCTCTTTGAAGAGCTGTAGTATGCAAAGCAGTGCTGAATTCCTGCCTGCTCTATAGACTTTATATTGTCATTAAAAATGATGGTAATAGAAGAATCTTGATTTAAGACCATCGCTTTGGGAGGATGTGGAGGGAGAGCCAAGACATTCTGGTACATCCTTCCTTCCTGTGCTGGGTTTTGGGATTCTGAGAAGTTTGGACTTCCTGCTTCCTTTCCCTCTGCACTTCCCTTCTACTCAAAGGTTACACACATGGATCCAGGGACTAAAATACTGTGGGAAAGAGATAGCAAGACACCAAGCAAGCTGAGGCACATGTCCTGTGCTTGAAAAGATAAGGCTGTACTGGGGGGAAGAACTGGCATTGGATCCAAACCCCCAATGTGTGAAGTTTTTCCAGGGATTTTGAAGTTTTTCTGCCTGGCAAAGTAAGTCTATGGTGCAAGACTGGCTGGTTTCTGCTCACCCCCACCCCTTCACAAATTTTTAAGGACTCCAATGGTTTCAGCAGGCACACACTAATGTTTTCAGACTCTCAGATGTTAGATGGAAGTTGTCAGGGATATTTAGATTTACCCACAGAAGCTTCAGGGGTGGGTTGACTGAAATCCCCTACGCTACACTTCGCTGGAGGTTAAATTTGTAACTTCTTGCAGGGAGTGAAACAAAGCCTTCTGATACAGCCAGCCACGCACTTCAAGTGCTGGAGAGAACAATGCACCTTTCTGGGGATGAAACAGAATAATTCCCCAAGCTAATGAGTAAGGTTAAAAAAAAATAGAAAAATGTAGATATTGGTTTCAGTTTCTTTTCAGAAGACTAAAAGCTTGAAACAGAATTTATCTTTTTAAAAATTATGATAAAAATAACTCCGAATTCAACTCCTCTCTTCTGACATTTTTTGGCTTTGCAGTCTATGTCCCTTGTTAAAGAGAAATGTTTTGCTTGCCTTGTAGTCATGTGAAAATCTTTTTCAGTCTGTAGTTGAAGCCCACCTTGTTAAGTAGCAGAGGGCAGAGCAAAGTGATACAAAATACTTCCAGGAATTTAGATTAAAATATTTTTTGCCATTAGACTTGATGTTGAATTTTAAACCTAGAAAGACTATCAAAATTAACTGTTTAGGTGTTTATATATAACAGTGAATTCAGGAATGTGCTGGTAAAACTCCACAGAGGCTGTGTATTAAGCTGGATGTTTTCTCTAGAAGGCAGTTCCTGATTTTCCAGGCTCTGAACTGATACAGAAATTCTCCTGGTCCATGGTAATATGTTACAGTTGTTAATTACTCCAGCTACTAAAACCATACAAGTTATTTCTAGTCTGAGCATTGATTTACAACACCCAGCGACTGTCTCCAATGAATTTAGAAGCCTTAAGGAACTAATTTTTCAGTTACTCATCTTGCAACCACAATGGGTAAACATTATTCCACATAAAGCATAACTTAACTCTCCTAAACTTTATGCAGCTCCATAGCTCATGTGGCTGGGTCAGGTGGTAGAGAAGGATACAGAGGAGTGGGAAGAATCTTGCCCTGGAGTAATACCAAATTTCCACTCTTCTGAAGACCTGTGTGGCAGCAAATGAGACACAGCAATGATGGTCTTACCAAGGGCAAGCAGCTGCCACATATGACTCAAAATAAATGGTGATGTTTTGGTATGTAACCAAAAAAAGGATCTTCTCTGCATCAAGGGTCCACACCAAGCCCCTGAATGTTGTCCTGCTAATGAGCTTCCATTTCTTAAGCAGGTCAAACTCCTCCTGCCTTCCAGGAGGATTGGCTTGAGGAGGAACTTTTGGACAGGATGGACTTAGGACATCCAAATCTGTAAGAATTGGCCAGTGTGGGCTGTGTGTGCAGTGAGGTATGGCTGGAATATGGCAGCAATGAAGTGATCATGCAATGATGCCATCCACCAAAAATGGCCACAGCAAAGGGACCTGACAGGCCTCTGGATTTAGCAGATAGCTGTGGCTGCTTAGGAAGAGTTGGTGTCCCTCGTGCTGAAGCCCTTGGCCAGAGGTTATGCCTCTCCCTGCACAGCATCTGTGAAAAGGAACCACCTGAGTGGTTCCACTTTGAAACAGTGAAAATGAGTGGTGGCTTTTTACTGTCTTTTTTTTTGGAGTGTTTGGGTGGGTTTTTTTTATTTTTTTTTTTGAGGGGGGAGAGGGTTTGTTTGTGGGTTTGTTTTTTTGTCTGGTTGGTTCTTTTTGCTAGGCCACTGCAGAATGCTTCTGTCTCCTTTCCCACAATGTAACCGATGAGAACATTATGTCCAGCAGGACACTGGCAAGGAACCACCAGGAGCCACAACATCTTGAACCACTTGGAGGGTTTCCTCAGGGGACACTGCTCAGCATCTGTAGATGGGTGAGTTTTGCACCAAGACCACAGCCTCAACAGCGATGGAACAGCCAAAGCCTCTCCTGCAGGGCCCTTCCCTGCTGACAGCTTCTGAGCTTTATTCCCCAGATTGATTTATTGCAACGAGGAGGAAGCTGAATGCTTTGAACTAAACCCGCTCCTGTTGCCTTTACAAATGAGATTTCCTTGCAATCGTAGTGTTTGGTGGTTCCTCTTGACCAACTCTCAACACGTTGCTCATGTTTTGAAAATACCATTAACAGTTTCATAGATGCTGTAACAGTCCTGTATGGACTATAAACAAAATGTTGACGTTTACAGAAATGATGGTTTGGTTTAAAAATGGCCTATTTTTAACAGTTTTGTTGATTTGGGACAAATGTGGAAATGCCTCGTTTCCCTTGGAATGAAAAACTTTGTCTGCACTGACCTCACATTCAAAGGCAAAGAAGCCAGGCCAGCTAAAACATCTGCCTGCTCATACCCAGAGCCCATCTCACCCATGGCATCCATTAGGCTGAGCACCTTTGTGTAATTAAGACCCCAACTCGCAGCAAGAGGGGAATTACTTTGCTATGAAGCTCTTTATGAAACCCAACGCGGGGTTCTTGCGAGAGGCTGCGGGGTTGGCACTGGAGAGCCTGGGAGCAGCCAGGGTGTCCCACCCGGTTATTTTTTGGGGCAGGGCCGGGATGTGGCGGGACCGCC
>NW_008582611.1:1759-3467 GCF_000691845.1 Merops nubicus | reverse complement strand
CAACCAGACCATAGTAGCTGCTGTTAAAATAATGTCATCTTTCTCTTGGCCGTTTGCTGGTAGAAGTGTATCTTCAGTTCTGTGACAAGAGTGGGTAGCGTACATTGTGAACTTGACCTCTGAAAAACCTGAAATGTAGAAATTAATAGTCTACGCTGAGCTTTGAAAAAAAGATTAGCATGCTAAACTAGATGCATAAATATTAACTCCCAACAAATTCTTCCATTGTGTATCTTTTCCAAGAAGGCCTATGTGGCCATGTACCTTCAAAATGTTTTGTTTTTATTTAAATTAAAAAGGTTTGTCCTAAAAATCTTCTAGAAGGCTGATAATTACAGAAGTTCAAATAGAAAAAGATGTTGATGTCATAAACGTGCATTTTGCAGTGTGTGAAGAAGGTAAATATCATCTGGATCACCCATCATGAGTATAGATGTCAGGAGGTACCTAAGTGATACCTAGATTTTCAAGAGATTAGAGATGGGACTGTACAGTGCCCCAGAATTTCATGTTCTCTGCTGTTCCCCTGCTGTTCAGCTGCTGCATCTCATCAGCAGCTCCACAGGGAAAGCCTCCCTGAGCAGAGGCCACTGAGCTGCTGGGGCTGTGCTGGGTGAGCTGGCAGGGAGCTTGGCCAAGGCCACCCCATGTGCCTGAGCTCCAGAGATGTGGGTGCTTGAGGGAAGGACAAATCTGTAGCAAAACTCTGTGGTTTGCTTCCAGGCTAATGAAACCTACCTTTCTTTCTTTCTCTCTCTTTCTCTCTTTCTTTCTTTCTTTCTTTCTTTCCTTTTTCTTTCTTTCCTCTTTCTCTCTCTCTCTTTCTCTTTCTCTCTTTCTCTCTTTCTCTTTCTCTCTTTCTCTCTCTCTTTCTCTCTTTCTCTCTCTCTCCCTCTCTCCCTCTCTCCCTTTCTCCCTTTCTCCCTTTCTCCTTTTGTCTTTATCTCCTTCTTTCTCTCTTCCTCTTTCTCTCCTTCTTTCCTTCTTTCCTTCCTTCCTTCTTTCCTTCTTCTTTCCTTCTTTCTCAAAACTTCATCCACGCTTAGGTGAAATCTAATGTATCTCACTGGTGGGGCACTTAGGACATAAGAGGAGTGTATGTCCTTCATTTCTCTTCAAAAGTTCTCGTGCTAAGAACTTTCCACACCTAGCAACATGAGCCTTGAGATACCCACTGCTCTACTTCCTCTTATCCCTTTTTACTCTGTCAGCATCTTTCCTATGTCCCAGCTGAAGGAGGAAGACATATAATTAAGTGCTGACTTTCACTTATTTGTCAGTTGAATTATTACAATGACTGTGAAGTGGCTGGATCGGCTTTTTTTCATTTGAATTTTGTTTTTTTACCATGACATGCAGCTTTGTCTGCAGGACAACGTGTAGATCTGTCCTACTGGATGGAGAATGAAAAAAGAGCAGGTGGCTTAGTTCCACTAATGCCACTCCTCCTGCTAAGTGGTGGCAGTGAACTTCTACAGCTCTGTTATGACCTTGTTTTTTCTCGTCACTGCTGAATCCAAGGACAGAAAGACATCTAACGAGTCTGGGGTTGTCTCCAATGACATTTAGTCAGCATGTTGTACTGAAGTTCAGTTCCCCCTTTGTGCAGTCTTCCCATACACACTTAGGACATCACAGAGCTGTAGAGTCACTGCACTATGATATTGAGCTTATGAGCCATTTGTAGAAGGAGCCATCTCGGTTCAGC
>NW_008582611.1:0-1740 GCF_000691845.1 Merops nubicus | reverse complement strand
GGAGTCATTTCGGTTCAGCATCTTGTACAACTGATTTGTTTTCCAGTATTTGTTAGGACTACAGTACTTTTATGGGAATCATATTTTTAACCTCACACTAACCTCATGAGGTAATACAGTGCTGCTGCCTTTGCTTTATGGGTGAAGAACTGAGAGAGCGTTTGAGTGTTTTTTCTGAAGGTCATGGAGAAAGATCTGTGACAGAGCAAGAGATGAGCTGGAATCTGTTGTGTCATTCTAAGGCAGAGTTCTCTCCTTCACGCTGCCCTTCCTTTCATAAGTTCTTGTTTTGTCTGTTTACAACTGTACACAATTAAGAAGCAAACTGCTGCAGCAGCAGCACTTAACACTTAGACCTTCAACTTTGCTCAAAACAAAGACTTATCTTACATAAGCCAAGGAGGACGGTGGAAGCTCAGGGTGACAGCATGCTTAGCATGGGAGCAAGCTAAGCACTTGCTTCTACTATCTGTACTTAACTCAGTATTTCTTTTTAAATAAAAGAAACTTTAAAAACTGAGATGCTTTAACAGTAGAGAGCTGTTCTCATCAATACTAAATTTAGCAGTCGCCTCTTGTGGGACAGTCTCTGAGATTTTTTAAGTAAAGCAAGCTTGAAAATCTGACAGGGAAATGGTGTGTTTATGAGCTTGTAACCTCAGCTCGTTGGGCAGATGACTGTATGCTGTGGTTTTAACTGATTCTAGCAGCCTGTGGAGTATGCAGTTGTATATGCTGATATTCTAGCCACTGTTTGGTTTTTTTTCAGACTCACCAAAGCTGCTGTTTGCTCGAGGCCAGATTTGTCCTATTCTTTTTAACTTTTGATATGTGCATTTTCAGATTGCAGAGTTTTACATTTTAGCTGAACCTCTTAGGTCAGAAAGAAAGGGGTTTTCCTACAAGAGAAGCTTGAGGGCTTCTTTTAAAATAGTTCCCTCTCTATATTGAAGGGTTTTTGCTTTCCCTATCCTTCCATTACTTCTTTTCCAAGAGCTATAACAAAAAGAACAGTGTTCATTGGGTAATTTTGCCAGTTAACCTAGCTACGTTATTCAAGAAGAGTAATATCTTATTTAAAAAAGAAAACAAGTGCTTGCAAAGTCCTTGTCTTTAGACACCCCTCCTTCATTGGAGTGTTACTTCAAAAACGGGGAGGAGGGTGCACAGGCAGAAAACCTAGCAGGCTTTTCTGAAGAATTTAGAGCAGTTCCCAAGCTCTGTCTGGATTGAGGAGAGGCACTGAGGCAACCCAGTGCAGCCTGCTGAGCAGTTGGGCTTTGCCAGCTGCAGTTCTGACTGCCTTTTTCTGCTGCACTGCCCTTCAACCCGCCCATGCCCCTGAGGAGGGCCTGGGCCTGGCCGCAGCATTGTGTGCCCAGTCCCAGGCTGGTCAGCAAGACCAGCCCAGCACAGGGCTCTGGAGGAGAGATGTGGGAGAGGTTCCTCCCCCACGCTGGGAGCCCTGTTGCGGTCAGAGCCCCGTGGGCCTGTGTGAGGAGCAGCCGCTCGTGGTGTCTGTGATGTTGGACAAGGATCACCAGGGAGCATCTTTGTAGCTACTGCTTGTGTTCGCTCTGCTGGGCAAACCTCCTGGGAGAGGAGTCAGGGGGCAACTTGTTCTCTGGCACACCCAGGGAATCTTAACCCTTTTAATTTCTAGGATAACAGTGCAGTCTGGGAAGTCTGTGATGCGTGTTTGTATATTCATTAGTAGTTTTGGTTTGTGTTTTGGTTTTT
>NW_008582610.1:5434-11903 GCF_000691845.1 Merops nubicus | reverse complement strand
CCCTCGGCCCAGGACGCTGCCGTTTCGAGCGCCCCGAAACCCGTCACCGCGGCTCCCAAGCACCGCACGACGTCGTCTCCCCGAGCTGCGGTCTCAAGGGTGCGAAGTTGGAACGGCAGCCTTCCAAAAAGGAGGTCCTGCACTTCACACCTTCCTACCTTCCTTCCCTCCCGTCACCACAAGAGCAGAGAGGAAATTTCAGCGTGTTCGTGTCCAGGAACAAGAGGACTGTAACTAACCAGGGTGTCTGCACTGCCCCCCGCATCTGTGTGACCCAAACACACTGTCTCTCAGGCACTAAAGCAGCAATAGAAGGACAATAAGCTGCCTGCCACCAGACCAATCCTGAAGTCTTGATTTTTCTGAAAGATCCCCTATGGGATGGTCTGTAGGATCCCTGTCCCTTGAGAAGGTCAGATGGTTTTTACAAGGTCCTGTTACTGCTCTCGGACCCAGTTCAAGCCTGCTAGGAGCTCAGCCTCAGCCTGTATCATCTTGATGACAGGAAAGGCTGACAAGGGTAATCCTGCCCCTGCATCTACAACTTTTTGCATGAATAGGCAGTGTGACGCCTCATGCAGGGAAATCATACCAGGGAGACAGGATAGGTAGGAGAGGTCTTTTCCCACAGATGCCATGGGAAGTGAAAGGAAGAGCACATCCCCGTGGGACCAAGCTGCTATCTTTCCATGCCTGCTTGAAGACAGCACCAGAGACCTCTGGAGACCTCTGCACAGCACCCCTATTCCCTCACCGGCTGCATGGTGCCCCCAGCAATGATTACAGCACGGCACTCTTCCACCACCTTGGCAAAATGGACCGCTGGATTCAGCAAGAGGAATTTGAGGCTGCTCTGACCAACTGTGCCTGGGAAAAGGAGAGAAACAGCATCAGGAGCTCACTGTGACATACAGGGTTGTAAGAGATTCTCTCTCCTGCCCTGGGCACTCTGGTAGGTCCCCACCTCTGAAAGCAAGGACTTGCTGCTATTCAACACTGCCAGAAGCAGCAGCAGACTACGCCAACCTGGAAGCTACCTTCTGCTTGCTTCCCAGTCTTCCTGGAGCTGTAGAAGAGGCACAGCAAATGGCAAGACAAAAGCTGCCATCCAAAGTGGCAGCAGAGCTCTGCAAACCCTGCCCCCAGCACCCCTGGTTAAGAATTCCTTTGGGCTCATGGGCATCCTCAGACAGACTGAGCGTGCCAGCCTGAATCATGGGTGGTGCAGATATGTTGCTGCAGGTTCCCCCCAGGCCCAGGATCTCCTCCCTCACTGCCAGGGAAGCGCCCCACTTGCGACTCATGCCACCTCTCCCCAGCTTGCCCCTTCCAGTACCTTGCCTGTTGAGAATGACTCTGCCATCCTGGTTTGCATTTGTGAGGGCCGAGAGAAATCCTTCAATCTGCATCAGTGGAGAGGCAGTTCGGAGCTGGTCGTTCTCAGGCTCCACAGGAGGACACTGAGGAGTACCTGCTGGCCCGAAGAGAAAAGGAGAGGCACGCAACTCAGGCCACACTGCTGAAGACAGGGACCGAGCATGAAACAGATGGATCCTTTCTACAGGAACGTGGCACCTGGTCTGCGTAAGCAGGCAGAAAAGAAAGACCCAGTAGAGAACCCAAATTCTGTCTCATCACTAGGAGAGGGAAAAAAAATAAGAAAATAAAAAAATCTGGGTTTTGTAGCCTGCACCACTAAGCAGAGCTACCCAAAGTAGCTCAGGTCCCAGAGCCAGCAAGTCACAGCAGTGCAAAGCTGGAGTGCATGCAATGTAAACATGGAACTGCATCATCATTCAGCATGGAAGGGGCCTCCGAAGATCTTCTAATCATATGTATATTTTCCTAGGTCATCTAATCAGATATATTAAAACAAACAAAAACAAACAAACAAAAAAACACCACAAAAACACCAGTGTGCAGAACAGCTTCTGCAGTCTCTTGTTCTTCAAACCCTTCCCTCTTGCTTCCTCATGCAGATAGATGCAGGTTCCACATCCTCACTTTGTCCACAGATGCACAAGTGAAGGATGCTCAACTCACCCTCTTTATCAGATCCCTGCTGGAGGGTCAGAAGAAAGTTCTGCAAACCAGCCAACTTCTGGTTCTCCTTGTTGGTCTTCACAGCTGTGGCAGGACTTCCATATCGTTCCACAAACCCAAAGAGCTGCCAAGCAAAGCCAGAAAGACTAAGATTACCAACAGCAGTAATCAGAAAAAACAGGTTTGCTGACCTGCCACAGATAAAGTTCTTTAGTAGATGTTCACAACCCAGCCCAATCAGAATCTATCAGTGCAGCCCAGAGCTCCCATTACCTTCCTCAACCCACTGAATCAAAACC
Organism: Merops nubicus; assembly: GCF_000691845.1. Taxonomy (NCBI): domain Eukaryota; kingdom Metazoa; phylum Chordata; class Aves; order Coraciiformes; family Meropidae; genus Merops; species Merops nubicus. The sequence goes on along the minus strand of NW_008582610.1, from coordinate 9,561 downwards.
AAAACAAGTCTGATATTTGTTCCTCCAGTGCAGTGCAGCCTACTAGGCTGGCAGGTTCAAGGCCAAACAAGACAGAACCAGCACCCACTGGAACACTGTGGTACACACCGTGTTGTACACTTCTTTGCTATATGAGCAAAAGATAATCTGCCCATATTGTGCTTTTTGTAGGAAGCTTTTTGTCTGCAGAGCAGGGTGGAGAAGACAGGCTCCAACCCCAGCTGCTGCACCTTTCACTTTATCGTGTGCTGTATTTGAACACTGTTGACTATAAAGCCTCAGGGGTTGTACCTTCCTACTGATGAGGCTCTTCTCACAGTAGCGCTGAACCTGTTGGTGGAAGACAGAAAAATGAAAGGACATCTGGCATCCCTTCTGCCCTCCTGCTGTCCTTGATCCCTGCCCAGCAGGATGCCACTTGCTGCTCCTGCCGGGCTCCTGGGGAGGGGTGCACAGCTCCTCCTGAGCACTGCCTCCCACACAGCTCACCACAGAGGCACTGCCTGCAGAGCGGGAGCGTGGCGTTAGGGTGCTGTGTTTGGAGGCTGGAGGCTTGGGTTACATTATTGCAGTAGTGATGTTTCTTCATCCTCAGCCCTCCCATTCAGCTTTGCCTGCAGCCTGCCTCTGCACTCGTACACGTTTAACTGTTTGCTTCCCTTCACCCCCAGACCACCTATCCAGCTTTAATGCATGGTTACCCAGAGAGCAGCAGGAGAGATCCATACATCGGGGAGGTGGGGAAAGCCTGACAGAAAACAGATTCTGCCAGGTGGACCTTGGCTCTGCTTCCAGCTCTCACAAACACTTCCTCACACCTGGAACAAGTCACCACCACCTGTGCCCAAGCAGACGACAACATTTGCATTACCTTAAAGAGGTTGATGTTGTCAATCTGGCTCTGAAATAGAAAGTCATTGATGGATTTTAGCACTGTCCCTGAAAGAAAAGGGGGAAAAAAAAAATATTGGTTGCTGGGCCTGCAGCCCCCTCCTGCACACACCCATGTCCCCGGCAGCTGCATACCCCAAGTGTTCACTCCAGTCCTACCTGTTTGGGAAACCGCCTGACAGCTAGGATTTTGGTTCACATTACCTGTAAAACAGGAAAACAGTTCAAGGAAGGCTTACAACGGGTCTGTCTTAAAATTAAGCAGGAGAGGAACAACCGAGTCAAAAGGGACACTGCACCAGGACAAAACCAAAAAAATAAGCATCTGCAAACTGTAACTATACAGACAAGACACCAGCTCCTGTTCAGTTTTAATTTCCCCTGTAAGGTAGCCCTACACCGTAGGGGAAGCATCCTCTGGCATCCTGAGAAACACCACCTACGTGCCTTCTGGCAGCAGGATGCAGCAGGTAGGGTGGGTGCTTGCAAATGCTCACACACTGTGTAGTCATCATGGTGCAAAGATGAAGGGCCAGGGACTGCAACGCATCCCTCACTCCTCCATGCAGCAGTGGGGAGCTGGGAGGCACACAGGCTGCCAGGTAACTGGGAAGAGGGGGAAAACCTGAGGACAACTCCACACCCAGACCCCAACAGCCAGAACAGGATTAATTGTTGTCACTTGCTCTGGTTTGTGTCCTAGTGTTTTAACACCCCTCACATCTCACTGTTGCAGCCTCAATCATGAAGCTGTACACAGGCTGAATTTTCTAATGAAAGCACTTCACTGGGTGTGGGGAAGAGAAGAGTGGCAGAACAGAGGGGGAAGAGAAGTATACTTTTGAGAGAAAGGCAGCAAGCACCACCAGGCCCCTGCCCCAGAGAGCTGAGTTTCCCCTAGGCAAGGAAGTTCTTCATGAACTTAAAACAGGCTCTCCTCATGCACACTGAGGTCTAGCAAAAAAACAGACCTCATGCACACTGAGGTCTAGCAAACAGATCATTAGAGGAAGGGAGCCCTGCAAATGCCAGTGGATTTAAAAATCACAGCAAAATAAGATTTTTTCACAAACGAAAGGCACTGCTCAAGAAAGATTCATTCTGCAGAGGCACACCTGACACAGGTAGAAGCCCTTTTACCAGATGACCCAGATGATTTATTCTGTGCAGCTCCTGTGCTGTCCTGATCACTGCTGCACACCTGTCACATTCCTCACTTAGCACCCTACCCCCTCTCCATTCACACCAGATAAGAAAACCACACAGAAAGAGGGGGAAACTGCCTCTGTGACCGTAGGGCATCATCTGCTGCTCCTCAGCTTATCAAATGAGGGAGGGGTTCAGGCAGACACCCATCAACATTCCCATATTACAAAACAGAGCAAGAAATGAAAATACATGAGCAACACCTCCCCACAGGCTCTGCAGAGAGGGAAGGAGGACAGTGCAGGCACTGACAGTGCTCAGTCAGCATCCATGGAGACACAAAAGGTTTGCTTACCTCCCAGCATGGCCACAAACCGCTCCAGCAAATACAGGATCTGCTTAATGTACATCAAGTTCTTTGCCTTCAAACGTTTCCTATGAAAAATGAGACAGGTATCAGGCCCCAAGACACCTTCAGGGACTAACTCAAGTAGCTGAAATACAGAAACAACCACCTGAGCTCCTGTTTGTTTGGGGGAAGCAAAAACCAAGAATGACTCCCAGGCTCACTCTCCCTGTTTGACAGGACATAGACCTCTGGACATCCTGCCCAGGGTCACATCAGAGCACTCACTCATGCACCCCACACTGTTCCTACCACCACCATTCTCCTCACACATTATAACTATAGCTTGTTCATTACAATAGCAGTGAAGCCTCAAGTCCCTGCTGCAATAAAGCTCCACACATTCAAAGTTATTTGCACTGAGCACAATCATCAGCCACTGCAGGGATGACAAGATGTAAGATTTGGCCAGAGCCAAAACCCACGTATAGCTTCCTCTTCCTCCTCAGAGCTTACTGCCTCTGCTATAATGCCAGTCAGCACATGAAAGACTGAGGTCCAGGAGAGACATGAAAGACTGACTCTTGAAAGTCTGCATCACAAAGAAGCAGTGATTAGAGGGAGATATTAGGAAAGAAGCTGAGAGTTTAAGGGAAAGCCAAGGATCCTCAGGGTATCACCCTTCTCACTGCTTAATACCAGCCGCAGGAGTCTGACACAGATGGATTCTAGACAGACATAATGAAGCAAGTGGCTTTTCATCTGCATAAGTATTAATGCAAATAACTTTCCACCAGGGAAAAGCAAGAAAGACTCTGCAGACATGAGACAAGCCACAGCACCCTGCTTGCCACTGCTGTGCTGTTTTCCTCTGAGAGCCTCACCTGTACCGTTCCATGTACTGCAGCAGCTGGGAGTGGGCACAGCAGAGCTACACAAACAAAAAAGGAGCTGTTATTACGAAGGACTGGAGCGAGGGCACTGTGCTGGCTGCAGAGCTCGCTCACGACGAGCAGGCGGGCTGTGACTCACCTGAGAGCCATTGACCTCTGCGCTGTGGATACAGGTGATGGTGTCTATGAGGTTGTGGGCCTCATCAATGATTACAACCTGGTCCTTCAGCTTGATCCCAGCAGCGCTCCTGGTAGGCTCATGCAAGAGCATCTGATAGGGCAGCACCACCAGCTACAGGAGAAGTACACACTGCCCTGATTCTAGCTCTCACTGTGACAGACTTAGGGCACTCCCCAGCCACTCACCAAAGCCCCATATCAGATGGCCCCACAGAATTCAGTCAAGTCACTTATTCTTATTTTGGGAAAGGTAGGAACAGAAGCACATGCTTGAGAGGGGCTCTGGGATGTAAGCTGAAGAGACATTATGTTGCAATTGCATACCAGCTCAGGTTACCTTCTAAATCTCTCTTGAAGCATTAAAAGCATGTCTTCTGATAGAGAACCGAGTAAGGAGGAAGAGTGGTGGCAAAAGCTAAGATTACACTCATCTGTCAGTACTGCCACAGAGTTACTGAGCCTTTCAAGTATTTCAGAATGCTAAGACACACTCACGGCCTCCCCATTAGCTTCAAATGGGTATTTTTCTTTTCCTTTTCTTTCTCAGCAAAACAATAACTGACAGAACCACAGCCTGTATACAAACTCCCACAATACCAAGGAACAGTCCTGGAGGGAGAAAGCTTATTCTCGGAGATTATGGCATTAATTTTGTTAAAACTGTGTGCACC
>NW_008582610.1:0-5403 GCF_000691845.1 Merops nubicus | reverse complement strand
GGAATGGCATATCGACTCCCATAATATGGGCAGGCTTTGGTGTCCCTTCCCAAAGCCACCAACTGCTCAATATCCTTCACCTCCACGAGAACTTCATCACGGAGAAATTGCATTTGCTCATAGGAATAGAATGGGCAAGTGGCACGACTCACACGTCTCTTCTTCCCTTCACCCTCTTCATCACTCTTCTTTTCTAACAGCAGAAATCAAAATAAAGATGAAAACAGCACACAACAGTCTAAAATGACCACTTCACAGAACCTCCTGGATTTCAAAGCAGGCTTTGTCATGTGTATTTTTCACCTATCACTTATTTAAAAATTACTCAGCAGTAACATTTCCATCTCCACAGCAGACACTACTCTCACCACTTAGATTTAGCCACATGATATTTTCCAACATTTCTAGTATTGACTTACAAGTATCCTTTCATTGCAGAAGTCCTGACCAGCTTAAGGCACTCAGAAAATACATAGATCTCAGCATGCTAGCCTGGAGGTCAAGAAAAGCAAGAGTGCTGAGGATCTCTGGCTCTGCTCCTCCAACTTGCCACTTTCAAGCTCTTGCTGGAACTGGTTGACCATGAGCCCCATCTCCAGATTCTCATACCAGCTTTATGAGTGATTGCTCCCCCAGGCTGGAAGTGTCCCTACCATGTTTGTTCTTTTGCATCTCCATGCAGCGGTCATTGATGAGCTGGAGAGCCCCCAGGCGTTGTACTTCCTCATTCACACACAGGTTCTTGGACAAGCAAAGAGAAGAGGTAGGGGGTTAATTAAGAACTGAGTGCCCTGTGTGCACCATTTGCTGTAAATTAAAACATTTCTTTAAAGCCATCTCAGGCTAGATTCCAAAATGGAAAAGTCTATCAGTCAGACATTGTGCATACTGATACAAATATGCTCAAAACCCTTAAAAGCTTAGCAAAGGAAAAAAAAAACAATTATAAATGGCTCACAACTGCACAATAGATTCTAAAAAATTATGTTCTGCCCCAAATACAGAAGTCCTAACAGGACTTCTACAGAATTTACAGAATGCTAACAGCAGCATCTTCCCAGTGACACAGACACCTGTAATATTCCCCATCCAAAAAGGTAAAATAGATTTTTGCATTTACATAAATGGTAAATGGCCAAAACGCAGCTCACAGTAAATGTACATCACACAGACTCACGTCACAATGCCATGGCTGCTTTAGTTTTACCATGGGGGATTCAGTCAATCCCTGAGATGCCTTCTGTGGTGCCACATCCACACATCTCCTCACAAAGCCTCTCACACTAACATGTACTCTGGGTCCCTCGTGGACAATACCACATACCTGCCTGGATCCCAAGGAGACCAGACGTGTGTCTTTGCCAAAAGGACTCTTTTGCACCTCACGCACAAACTGAGCCAGCTGGGAGTGAGTGCGGCTGCAGTAGTAAATCTACAATGAGGAAGAACAAAGGGAAGATGGCAAGAACATGGAAGCCAGTCCCCTGCCTACAACAAACCCTGCAAGGAAGCAGCGAATCACCTCAACAAGGTTAATCCTGCACAAGCCTTCAAAAACTCAAGGGAAGGCACATGTTTGAGTCTCACCTTACAACTGTTGAGGCCAAAAGCCTTATCTTTGTTTTTTCCTATGCATTTGCCTTTGTTTCCATTTAATTTTCCAAGATCCCTGTAAAAACAGGGACTTGCTATTGGAGAGTAATAAACAACTGTTTATGCAGCGTGCTTTTACAGCAAGCCATGGCAAAAATTCAGCAGTGCTAGCAGAGCGAGCTGCTTAGGTAGCCCTTGTGGTCCAGGTAGAGATAATGCTATTATCAACAAACTTGGCAGTTCTGTGACGCTAGCTCCTAAATCCTTCTGTACCACATGACTCTGGGAGGGGTGCAAGGAAGCCATAATTCTGCTGACTCCTACACTTTTCTGTGAGGTGGCACTATTTACTTGCCTCATCTCACCTTAGTCACATGCTCCTCTTCCAAATCATCATCATCTTCTTCCAGCCTAAGAAAAGAGAAAGCTCAGTTTCCTTTAAGCAGATCACTGACAGTTAGAATCAAATGATGCTCTACTACAAGAGGGAGGTCTCAAGAGAGATGGTCATGTCTGCTCAAGAAAAGCCTCAGATCTTAATTTGAGAGGTAAAAGAAAAATCAACTTTTTAAGAACAGTGTAAGCGTGCACAATCAAGTCAGGCCTTACTCTTTAAAATAGAAACATCTGCAGGGCTATGTCTCTAGCACTTCAGAGATTTTTTTTTCCCCTTTTAAATCTGGGCCTTCTAAGCCACAGAGTAAATTAATCTGTGCTATGCTATTATTTGGTGAGGTTATTTATTTAGTCTTGTAAAACTTCCTCTTTAGAGACAATTTACCACCTGCAAGCTGTTGCATAAGGAAAAGCTTCAGGAAGGTATTTAGCTACCAGAGTTCCTCACAGGCAATGGCAGTTTAACATTTGATAAACTACACATAACGAAGTAATTAAGTGTTTAAGATTTTAGGCAGGAGGATCTGTCTAGATACTAATTAGTAAATTTGTATTTTAAATGTATTTGACGTTTCATGCTGAACTATGGCTTCTGGCTTTCTGCATAAAGCAAATGTATGAGAGAGAAAACTGTGCATGGGGTTTTCAGGCTGCAGCTCCCTCTTTAGAAACGTAAACACTTCTCCCTTCAGAGTATCAAAAGATGCCAGTGCTAATCTGCAGAGCTGATAACTTCCTTTGATGCCCCAAGTTCCATTTTGCTTTTCTAACACAAGGAACCTGATCTCAAGTCATCCACTCAGCACCCAGGGGCATTCTTTGGGAAACCAGGCACAGATGAAGAGAGGACATTGCCACACATTTTAAGGAAGATGCACTTTCTCAGAAAACACTTCAGGTCACTCTAATCAGTATAATAAAAGCTTAAAAAACCACAACAAAATAAAATAAAACAAAACTCCCCCCCCCCCCCCCCCCCAAACTAACCAATTAAAGAAGTGCCCAGAATAACCACTACCTTACACAGCTTGAATGGGGGAGAAACTCCAGATCTGCACAATCACAGGTGAAATCTCTCTAATCAAAGCAAGCCAAAACTTATACAGAAAATGTTTCTTTGTCATAGAACCCCCTCAGTCCCTGTCCTTACCCAGATACCACTTTCTTTTCTTCATCACTCTCATATTCAGCAAGAATCAGCTCTTCCTCATTGTGGTCCAGCTGCTCTAGAACATCCACTCCAGTTCCCTCTGAAAGAATCTCCTTGCTGAGCTGAAGAAGGTGCTTTGTCTCATCTTCCTCCGATCTCTGAAAGGAACACATGATTTCATTATTTCTCATACAGAAAGAGAGGTAGCACTTGCATTGCTTTATGCCACGGACAAGTCAGAAGACAGCACAGTCCTTCTCATGTAATAGAGGGAATGGCTCGCTGGGGAAACCCCCAGCAGGACAAGCAAATGCACCAAGGGTGTCTGAATCTCTTCAGCCCCACAGAAAGCAGCTCTTACCAACAACCAAAGTCTCACTCACGCAGACACGTATGAAGGGGAAACAAAGAACCTCCTGTGCAAAAACCCCACTGAACTAACAGATCCTTAAATGACAATATCCACTATTAGTTGCTTAAAGTGGCCCATAAAAGATGTCTGCCTGAGGAAAAAAAACTGTGTAAATAAACCCAAACGATCAAAATAAAAAAAAAAGGTATGTAATCAAACAGTCTGTCTACACTTAAAGCTAGAATAAACTCAGCACCTGTTTCAGAACACAAAGCCTAAGTCTTCTCTTGCTGTTTTCTCTCCAGTTATATGATTCTTATTTGTAATACAGGTCTACCCCTCTACAAAAAAAAAATTATGAAACTGTTGAAGAATTTGTTTTCTGATAAAGAAGAGTTCATTTGTTTCAGTATAAAAACAGTATCTTCCTATGCCAATGAACGTTTTTTTATCATGGCATTATGAAGAAATGCAGTCAGTGAGCACTACAGAGGAGAGGAATCAGTTACTTTTCCAAATCTCTGTAACACTTCTCACACTTGCTTCGTTGCTTTCTATCATGCTTCTCTTTTCACATGCTCTTCATGCTTTTTTAAGAGACAAAATTTCTTTGTCTCACTTGTTTTTTATTTGTCCTTCACCTCTGAAGCTTTGCTATTTCTGCCATATCCTTTTGGCAAGAGTTGACCAAAAGATAACACAGCACTTGAGACAGAGCACACTAGAAACTAAGCCTCACAGACTCAAAAATCTGGTGCAAAATTCAGGTTTGGGGAACCTTCCATTTCTGGGAAGTTTGACTCATACCATCAAAAAGCTCTCAGAGACAGCAGTACTGAGGCCAGTTCACCCACGTAAATGACATCTAAAATATATATCTCTGAACTTTTATATCTAGAAAAAGAGAAGTTTCTGGACAATACAATCACATTTGCTATGAAAGTGGACAAATACAATCATTCTTTAGTGGTGAGCAAAGCACAACCAGAGTTTGACCTGGATTTTTTGGAAGAGTCTTCTGTTCTCCTGATCTTAAATTTAATCACAGTCCTACAGGTTTTATTCCAAAAGTACAGAGTGTTCGCACATGTTCATAAAACAGACTGCTTAAAAAACCACACAACTCTTAAATCTCAAAAAAAAAAAAAAAAAAAAATTCATTAATGGGCTTTTGAAATGAAAGCTGAGGGCCAGAACCCCACCAGAACACATGCCCTATCTATCCACACACAAGCACTGTTGCAGGAAATGATATATGCACAAATTGTTTTTCACTTGGTGCTTTAAAATCTAACCAAAAATTTTGTATGTCAAATTTTGGCAACCTAATACAAAGAGCTCCCCAAAGAGACAGGTTGGAAAATTCAGAGTGAAGTCTCAGATACAAGAAAATATAAATACTCATGGTAACAAAAGAGAAGGTTCTAATCTCTGTGAGATAGCTCACCTTCCTCTTTGCTGCATATTTTAACTGCACATTATGGCGAATTTTCTCAAGACGATCTTCTCGCTTTTTTCTCCTGATCTGCTCTTCCTAAAAGGAAGAGAGAGTGAAGGAAGGATGAAGTCTACTTTGTTCTAAGCCCTGGGTGTAGGAAAAAAAAAAAAAGACTCTGAAACAAAATTGTCAGTACACAGTCCCCTTCTTTTGGGGTGCATACCTATTATAGGTCACTACTTTCAGAGCAGTATAGTCTCCCATCTTAGGCAACCTGCCCAGCAACGCCTCATCCCTTGCATCCAAAGCAAAGTCCTGTGAAAGACAAGGACCACCTCCAAAGCTAGCCTCGCGTGTTTTCCCACCCCCCCGCCAGCACACCAGCCCTTCTCATCCTCACACCTGGTTATTCCACCCGTTATTTCGGCGTAGAGCCGGAGTATTTCCCAACCTTCAGCCTGTCCACCACGTCCC
>NW_008582609.1:0-545 GCF_000691845.1 Merops nubicus | reverse complement strand
AGCCCCGCTCTGCTCTTCGAGAAAAACCTCCCCTTCCTCCTTCCCCGCTCCTCGCGCTCGTACCGGGGGAGATTTGGAATCCCAGAGATATAAACCTGTGCCCCGAAAAAACTTTCAAGTGGGGCTGCTTCCAAATACCTATTTACCAACGAATTACACCGCTATTATTGCTTTCAATGAAGACTGAATCCCCAAGCGATAATTGAATTAGTCTATTGAAGAGACTGTCAGGTACAATGACGTGGTATATCCCGCGCATTTCCCAGGGTCTATAGGCTTTGGGGACCCGGAATGTATAGTCTGACCTTACAGCTCATAATAATAATGCTGCACTTGTAGCAGAAATCTATTCGCATTCACTTTTAACAAAACCTCTGGTCAGCCAGTCCCTGTAGGAAGGATGAAATCTATTGTATTAGAACAACTCATTTATGTCCTTCAGCAAAGGCCCCAATGAGATCTGATCTAGACCTGGAAATAGGATTACCACAGCGTATATTAACCACGTTTCTATACTTCCTCCTTCCTATAAGGGCGCCGAGGGA
>NW_008582608.1:0-3057 GCF_000691845.1 Merops nubicus | reverse complement strand
GGAAAAAAAAAAAAAAAGAAGAAATTAAATAAAATGTTCATGGAATTCAAGTCCTTCAAGCGGGAACTGAATGGAAATCTCGCTCCTTTTGTTACTCAGCACCGTCCCAGACATACAAATATCAGTAACCAAAAGGCTCAAACTTTTTGAGGTTGCTTTTGAGGTCGACACAGAGGGCAAAGCCCCCCTCGCAACGTTCCTCCTCCACACCCAGACCCTTCACCAGCAGAGGGGATTTCGAAAGAGGTTCACAACAAGGGATTTCCAGAGAAATACTGCAGGCGGTCTCTGCTTAATTTTTTTTCTTTCATTCTTCTGTTCTGAAACCAAATTTTAACCTGTCGGTCGGTAAGATTTAACATCCTAGACAACTGGAGCCTTTTTTCTTTGTTTATATAGACATTGAAGAAAAATTCTCTCTCTAGCTCTCTGATCTGGAATTTCGAATAGGGGCATCTCTTCTTCCTCGTTCTGGGAGCACCTTAAAAGAACCAGAAGGCAGGGTAAATATTCTAAGGAAAGAAGACACAGACTCATCCTCACAGCTGACCAGATAAGAGACGAGCAGCTTAATAACTTGTACCAGTTATTAATGGGGGGGTGTGTGATGGACAGGGGGGGGGGGAGAACCTCTTGGCCTATTGTTAGGCGGTTAGGCGGAGCAGAGGTGAGGTTACACAGGGTCTTAAGGACCGTGGTGTAATTATTTTCCCGCGGTGTGATTCTTTTCCCGCGGTGTGATTATTAACGCAGATATTTTGGGTGCGGATGGGTGATTTTTTTTCCCCCCCCTTATTTTTTTTTTCAATAAAGAGCAGCCTGGAGGCTGCTGGAGGAGGGTTGAGAGAGGCTGGGAAAAAAAATAACCCCCCAACCACCCACCCCACGCTCAGCTGCAAATCTGTTATCTGTAGAGAAACAGCATGAGCAAGGTTGGAATTAGAGGAACTAGATATTACGTTCCGCATAAGTTTTTGATTAACTCCAGTCCTCGCCACACACGCAAAAAGGAATCAAAGTCAAAGGGAACTTCAGCATCTGAGCTGCAAAAGGGGACTCGCATCACGAAAGCAAAGAGGGAAACAAAACCAACCCTCCCCTCTTCCCCAAAAGAGCCCCACGCTGAAGGCGAACTTCTAAAGTCGCCTGGATTCAGCCTTTAAAAAAGCTCCTCTAAGACTGCCTGGAAAACGGGAGCGCATGGAAAAAAAAAAAGACCCCCCCCAAACCCCAAAAGGACCCGAGCGAACAACCAAGTAAGTAAAAAGCCCTTCCTGACAAAAGCTGGAGGTTGCTGCAGGTTTCGGGGGGAGAAAAAAATACCACTTTAAACAGAAAAATAAAAAAGAAAGTCGAAGAAAACGCTCAGCCTCGCCTGCGAATTCGGCAGCTTTCCCCCTCAGCACCGCACCCCCCCAAGAGAAAAAGCTCGACATGCAGTTTTAATTAAAAAAATGGACCAAAAAAAAAAAGCCTCCCCCAAACATTTCACATGCATCTTAACGCCTACAAGAAAGCCCAGGCAGCTCAAGTAGTGTTCTGCCCAATTGCCTTTTACCCTCAGCAACCCGGGACCGAAAATCCTTTTAAAATGCTCATGTAAGTTCATGATCAAAGTTAATATTTGTCACGATGGTCGTGCTTTTAAAATTTCACAGACTCTAAGATACTGTGTCTGCGCCTAACATCTCCATTTTTTTTTTTTTTCCCCCTTTCAAAGAGCTTTTCCCATCGTAAAAATTCTTCTCGTTGGAAAGAAAGAGCTTTGTAGGTTATAATAAAATCCTTTGAATGCTTATAAAACTCCACATAAAATTTGACCGACAAAACACACGGGCTAGTCCCTTAACCTTTCCATTTACTGCTCTACCTACTCGAATTGCTGCTGCTTTTGCTTCCTTCCTTGGTGACAGAAGAAGACGAGGCTGAAGAGCCGGGGTTTGTGTTTTCCTCTTCATCTTCCGGGTCTATCCCTGGCTCTCCGCGGGATGACAGGGCGTGGGGTTGGGATTCTGCCTCCACTTTGCCCTCGCCCTTCTGCAGGCAGGTCTCGCTCGGATTTTCCCCCCCGCAATAGGCGTTTTCGAAGAAGCGGTCGAAGCCTTGGGGCAGGACAGTGTTTTTGTTCATGCTGGTGTAGAATCCCGTCGACGGCGGGTGGTTGGAGCTGGGGTGGTGGTGGTGGCTGTACACGCTCTCGTTTTTCATTAGCATTTCGGTCATGGTGGAAGGCGGGATGCACTCTCTATGCATCAGATCTTCTGCGGAATAACACGAGGCGTAATTGCTTCGGTGGTGCCATTTACTGGAGGGGTCTAGACCATAGGAGACCTCTCGCACGGGTTGCACTTGCGAGAGGTTGGTGGAGTAAGGGTAGGAGATTTGGCGAGAGGGGGCCTGTGGCAAGAAAGATGACACGGTGGAAAATTCGGGGACGTAATAGGTACAGCTGGGGAGGTAGAGATTGGAAGCGCAACCTGCCCTCTCTCCAAACTCAGCGCTCCTCTCCTTACGCGACTGGGAGCAGAAGTTGCCCAGGTTCACCGAGTTAAACATCTTTCTCCTTTTTTTCTCGCTCCTATAGCTAAGATGTTTTGGATCCGACGTGCGGAGGGGAAAAAATTTGGGAAGGCGAGATGACGCGCTATCCGTCTTAGTCGCTCCGGAGGACACGTGATCCAAAGTAGATATTGTCATATATCAGTTTGGAGCACTTAGATGCGTAGGAGTGGTTCACTTAGGTAAGATCTCAGAGGTTCAAACGATTGGTTTGCAAACACCGCAGAAACATTATGAAAATCAATCGCAGATTTGGGGTTTTTTTTTTTTTCCTTTCCTCAGGGCACACCCCTCGTCAGCATCCACAGCAGAACAAGTACAAGGGGCGGCTTGTGAAGTTGCTGCTGGGGGTTTTTTTTCCCCCCCTCCTCTCTCTCTCTCTCTCTTTTCCTTGCCTTCTTTTTTTTTTCCCCTCCTCTCTTTCCTATTTGGATTCCGCTCGCTGCTTTTCAGCAGGGTTTGGATGATGGGGTGGGGGCGATTTGGGCTGGGGAAGGG
>NW_008582607.1:3807-14862 GCF_000691845.1 Merops nubicus | reverse complement strand
CGCAGTGCCCGTGCCCAGCCCGCGGCCCCGCTCCCACCCGCCTCTCGGGGACGCGCAGACACCCCTGCACGGCGCCACAGTACTCACAAAAAAGCCGCAGGATGCTTTGACTGTTGGGGCCTCGGGGAACTTGAGCGAAAGGACACCTGCGGGCAGACACGGCCCAGGTTAGCAGCCAGACACACCGCACGCCACCCCAGATCAGCCCGTGCCCGTGGTACTCACCGCACTGAAACACTGCTTTGACATCCAGGTTGCTACACAGGAAGAGGTCTGGCTTCCTTTTCAGAGCCTGCAAGGCACACAGACAGGCAGCATAAACCCGGCGCTGCAGAGGCAGCCACGAAGCCTCCGAGGAACCTGGTGCACCAGACAGCCTCTGCCTGGACGCACACTTACCTGGGCACAGCCACGATAAACGGCAGGCTCACACAGTACAGCAGGAAACCATCACTTTTCCCCCCCAAGAAAATGTCATTCAAGCAGCCAGGCAGCTGGCAGCTATGGCCAGGAACCACCGACCTCAGGACCCGCAGGTAGAGGCCACGGCAGTGTACACACAAATGGTCTGGATGCAGAGATGGGACAAAAAGCTCCTGTCCCACTAGAGCAGGCCAGACAGCAGCAGTGCTCCCAGGATAAGGGCAGCTATGCGGAGACCAGCAGAGCCCAGCCACCTCTGTGCTTTGCTTCTCTCTTCAAGATGCTGGTGTCCTTGCAGTCAGAGCAACTGCTTCAAGCGGTGACCCAACACTGGCCCAGCAGTTCACTCTGCTTTGGCTCTCAGGCACAGCTGACAACGAGATACCAACACTCTTTGGCAGTTCCTGAGCAGCGAGTCTGAGAACAGAAAGGCTTTGGGATTTTTTCTGCCACATGGCAATCCCACCAGCCTCTGTGGGGGTCAGACACTGCTTCTGGGGACACCCTGAGCTATAGCACTGCGTGCAGTGGCTTGGTCCCCCTTGTGCTGGCACTGGGCAGTTACTGGACAGAAATGTTTGAGCTCCCACTCCAACGGAAGGGTTTCTGCCCTGCCACAGTGAGCCCTGCTAAGGCAGCCATGTCCACGCCCTGACCACCATGTCACTGTGCCCACTGCTGGGTCCCAGCACTAGGAATGACAGCCAAGCCTCCTGCCCCACTGTCACTGCAACACAGCAGTGGAGTGGCTGGGCTCTGAGCCTGCAGCTCAGAGAGCAGGCCACCAGGGCAGGCAGCCCTCAGCAGAGCTGTGTGCAGGGCCACTGCTGCCCTCTGAGCCTGCTCCTGAGGGTGAAAGCAGGGACAACTCTGAGCCAGCAGCACCCAGGATGCATGGCCATCCCCCCATAGCCACAGTCTCTACCTGGTGCAAAACAAACTTATTTCCCACCCCTTCTTCTCCATGGAAAGCCCATGGCCATCTGCCCAGTGCAGAGAACATGGTGGAGACCAAGAAGCCGAGAGGCAGGTTTCAGTGTTACCCCACCACCTTTCTGACCCTTTGTATGACACGCTGCAAGACAGGACTCAGGTTTGGGCATAGAAGTCATCGCTGTACCAGGCAGAGATGGCACAACTGCAGGGACTTCTGCTTCCCTGCTAGATACAAGTGTAGACCTCCACAGGGGCAATCATGGTCTCCATTTTACCTGTGCATGTGCGTGCAGCCTGTGCACCATCCCTCCTGACATGCCAGCACCCACGTCAGAAGGCTAGCTAGTGGCTGGGCAATGGTTTAGAAACACATCCACTCATCATAGCTGCCCCACACTGGACGAACACTTGCAAGAGATGTTGTAGCTTTAGCTGTAGGAGATGACACCCGCTTGGGCCCCTGGTGCAGGCTCTGGAGCAGTGACCACAAGCCCCTCCCCTAGCAGCATGCTGCTCAAGGGCAGCTGGCTCCCCTGATACCACCCAACTGTAGGTTCCTCTATGCTGCCTGTCCAAGGGGCTGGTTTTAATCCAAGTCCTGTGCACTGCAAGACCATTCAGTTGGTACAAGAGTCTTCCAGCATGCTCAGATTGCCACCTACCTGCAGGATGCCTCTCCTAGCAAAACCTGACCCCTCTGTGGCTGGCAGAGCCTCCCAAGCTCTCCTGCAGACTTGCTGCTCCTCACTCTGTCCATGCCATGGAGGAAAGCATGCCAATATTGGGAGGGTTCCTTCTCATAGGACACTTCCACCAAGGGAGCATGGAGTACAAGCCCAACCTGGGCACATGTACATGTCTATTACAGACAGAGATGCCTTTTACTGCCATGAGATGCAGCCCTGTGGAGCTTCACCCATTAGCAAGCAGAACCAGCTGCTCTTTCCCAGCACTTGGAACCCTGCTCCAGCTCTGGGGCTTCTTACTGCCAGTCTGTCCTGTCTCCTGCCTGAGCCGGTCTGCTCAGCCAAACATGTTCTGGGATGGGGACAGGTCTCTAAATGCTTTCAAATGTCCCCCACATCCTCTGCTGCAGCAGCCACTGCAGAGGTAGGCATTGGCTCTCTGGAGAGGGCTGTCCTGCAGGCTGGTACAGGAAGGATACTGGGTTCCTCTCCACAGCAGCTGGAGGCCCCCCAGACAGATCTTCAGAGCTGGCTCTTCTGTACCCAGCTCTTCAGAGGCAGGCAGGCAGGGAACAGACACTGAACCTCACTCCTCCAGCAGACAGGGAACAATGTGGGGGCCATACAAGCCAGTTCCTGTAGCTCTCCAAAACACACGGCTCAAGCCCCTGTGTCTGGTGCCCCCACTTCTTCCCAGACCACACACCTGTCAGAGCAGAGCCTCCAGCTTTGGAAAAGGCCCATGATCATGGCCAGGCACCAGGGCCAGGGATCTGGGGAGAGGGGATGCCGAGCCCCTGTCCTCCACGGGGCTCTATGACTCTGGCTGGAGCAGGTGTGGTGAGCTCAAGGATTGCAGAGTGCAGCCTGGACCAGCCCTCCTGGGGAGGGAGGGAGGTGGGGGTTGGCGGTGGCTGGGCCATCACAGGTCAGTCCTGCGTCTTCTGCCTGGCAGGGCCATGCTTGCCCAGTCTGCCCCGGGCTCCTGATCAGGGGAGGTCACCACAGTGCTCCCAAGGTCTGTGCTGGCATGGAGCCCTGCCAGGATGGGTGCATGTGCCTGCAGCCGCCGGTGGGAAGGCAGGCTGGGGAGCCCCAAAAGGTCCTACCTGCAACCGGGAGCATGCACAGGAGTGACACCTGCTGGCCAGGGAGCAGGTGAGAGCTCCCTAACTCCTGAACCTCCTGCCTGGGTGTGGAGAGGCGGACCCAGGCCAAGCCCCAGCCACCACGGTCCTGGCCATGGGCACTCCGGCCGCACGGGCGGCACCGAGCCCTGCAGCCCTCCAGGCAGGATACTCTCCTCGGGCACAGCAGCAGCAGCGACGCTC
This sequence comes from Merops nubicus, assembly GCF_000691845.1. NCBI lineage: Eukaryota > Metazoa > Chordata > Aves > Coraciiformes > Meropidae > Merops > Merops nubicus. The sequence continues at coordinate 11,486 of NW_008582607.1, read as the reverse complement.
CGCACCACTCCCAGCACGCAACAGAGGCAGGAGGGGAACAGCTGGGGACACATCTCAACACAAAGGGTTGTGCCAGCAGCACTCTGTGCATCCTTACAGCAGACTCATTATTTTATACTTAGCTTTGAGTAGTAACAATAACTCCAGGGTCTCCAGCATCTGTATGACATTTGGTCCAGGCCAGCATGCTCTCGTGATCAGCCAGCCATGGTCAGGAATGTTTTGCCAATTAACATGGTGGCAAAACGATCAGCTACACCAACTGGGCAGTCCCACAGGCTGCAACCAAGCCCAAATGAATATAGAGAGATGGCTCCCTGTGAGCTGGTGACAGCGAGCTGATGTGCAGGTATCAGAAGGTAGGAGAGTACTTGCTGGCAAAGGGAGAGGACAAAAACACTGTCCGCAAGGAGAAACCAGACAAATTTGAAATACAGATGTTACTTCCAACAAGGTGATCAACCACAGGAGCAGATGGTCGGAGAAGTGGGAAAGTCTCCACCTTGACACACCCTGGGGTCCAGACTTGTTGCTGCTCCACAAGAAGCACTACTTTGCCAAGAGATCTGCAGGTGGAGCAGGCTGGGCTGAAAACACAGCCCCCACCACAAGAAAATCAGATATGAAGAGATCTGCAGTTCTCTCTGACTTTAATCCTTGGATCTACAAATGCTTAACAGCATCACTGCAGAGCATGGTCCCATGGAAGAGGACAGACCCATCTCTGCCATCAGACAGCTCTTGAAGTCCTGAGAGCAAGAAGCCAAGCAGGGATGGTAAGATCATTTCTTCACAGGTTTCAAAGCACCTCACCAGATCATCAGTCTTGGAAGAGGGATGGGCCAAGGAAAAGGAAGAAACCTTGAAATAAGTGTGAGGAGACAGGATGGGGATGGGACCCTTTGGTCTCTTGGGGCTTCTGGAATAAAAAGTCCAGGAAAACATCAGGTCTTGAGTGGCTGTGGGAAGTGGTTGGCTCGCCCCTTGCAGTGATCCACGATGGAGCAGCCATGGAAGGAGGATCCTCTGAGCTGCTCCTGTAACAGGACATCCAAAGGACATGTCCATGGCCTGACAAGGACCAGGCTGGCTGCCAGCACACTGCCCCAGCCATGCCTGCAGATCCTGCCCATGAAGGCCACGTGTAACAGCTTCCCAGCAGCCATGATGGGTGGTGTTTGCTCTGACAGCACTCTCCGTAGAAGTGCAGCATGATTGCATTCTTCCCTTCAACAGAGCACAAACTTGCCGTGTCCAAACACAGACAGGGACCTCAAGCCAGAGAGAAACTCAGCATGTTCCAAAGAAACAACAGCCAGCCTTAGAAGAGTCTCTCAGGGTCAACTAGTCTCCCACCCCTCCAGCAAGATAACATCTACCTGCCCTCCATGAGCAACAGGCTCTTTGAGTCCTTTCAAGCCCTCCACACGACAGCAGCTGCCTAAGTGACCTTCCAGTGCTCCTCTGTGCTCAGAAAAACCTCCTACTGCCTAACCTAGGTCCTTTTCCATGATTTCCTTCTATAACTGTTTGTCCTACTCGAGGACAGCAGAAAAGGGTTTTTTACCTATGACTGAGACATTAACTTTTACACGCCTCAAGATGCATGCAGCTCCTCAGGCTCCCGTCAGCCTTTCCTCCCCACCACACATATGAAGCGGTCATCTTCCCACATGCTTTTCTATGTGCTCTCTGGTCTGTATCTAGGAAATGTTGTGTCCCAAAGTGGGCACAGTGCATAAGCAAAGGTCCCACCAGCACTGAGCAGACAGGGAGAACATCTCCATGAACCTCACACAGGCCCCATTCACCAGTTCTCCACTCACCCATGTTAAAGTGGGTTCCACAACCAGCACCAGCAAAACTGCAAATACTTTCCAATAACCCCGATCATAATACGTCTTTCAAAGAGGAAAAGCAGAGAGAAAACACTGTGATACAGCTTGTAAGAGATGTGATGGATCTCAGGCAGATCTGAGTGTCACGAGGAGCAGACCCTGCTTACGGGGGTGAGGTGCAGCCCCCTTGCTCGCTCCGTCCCATGAGAACCACATGAGGGCCGAGCTGCCATCAGATTAGCACCCGGAGATGCCACACACCCTTCCCTGGCTGCCAGCAAGGGTGGGACAGCCACAGCTCTGGCAGCTGCCTGGGAGGTGTCCCTGAACAGCCTGCAAGCCAACATGTGGTCAGAGGTCTTACCATTACAGAAATTGAGAATGACTTTGCCAGCCCCTCCTCACCACCAACCTACCCTGAGCAGGTGCCGGGAGACCTATCTCCAGTAGGGCACCGGGTGCATCGAGGACTTCAGGGCTTCTCCCTCCTGGGCCACAGCGGGCTGAGGAGCTTCCAGGCTCCCACTGCTCCTAGCAGACGTATATACACACAGAGCATAGCACTGGCCCTGCCTGCCCACTAGTGCCAGCCCCACCGGCCAGCCTGCGGCCCCCGCTGCGCCAACACGAACCGTCCCCGTGTCCCCCTGAGCTGGCAGCACGAGAGCACACCCAGGCTGCAGCACCCCGAGAGGCTCACGAGGCTGGAGGCAGCATGGCACCCTGGCAGGCCCAGACACCACCACAAGCACGCTGCTCAGAGCCAAACCCCTGGCAGCCAAACCGGGCAGGGGCTTCCTCCTGGCCCAGGAGGCCAAGGCAGCCAGCTCAGCCTGTCCCCGCTCCAGAAGACCCATTGTGGGGCAAGTAAACGGGTTGGAAAACATCCACTTAGTGCTCCAATTTGTGTGGCACCTGAGGGTGGCCGCAGCAGCAGCCCCAAGCGCCCTGCGCCAGCCTCAGCAAGGAGAGGGGTTGGCAGCTGGAGGCTGCCCTGCAGAGGAGGGCACTGCCCTGGGGATGGTGTGAACCCAGAACTAAAGGAGAATGTTTTGTTTTCAACTTCCACGGAAACAGATGGAGAAACTCGATATTCAACTAAAAGGAAAAAAACGTTGTCAACAGAAAGCTAAAAATAGGTTTAAATTGAATTAAAAAGAGAAAGAGATAGAACAGAAAGTGAATGAATAAGAAACTAAAACACACCTGTGCCAGGAGTTGCATAAATGAATCAACAATATCAGGATGATCCCTGGGCCCTAAAAATATAATAAAGATGTAACTTAAGAGAAAAATCATACAAACAGCAACTCAACATCATATAGTTATGTGATACAGAAAGAATTTACAAGTGAAAACAGGAGTGTAAGGGAAGGAGGGGTGTGTGGGGAAGGGGATGGGTAACATGAGCAGCTTGAAGCAAGTTAAAGAAACAAAACATACAAAAAATCATGAAACTTGGAGAACCCAAGAACAGAAAGAAACTGCAAAGGAAAGGGTCTGAAGCCCCAGGGTCTCCAACTAGCACCTGGGTGCTGCAGAGCCAAGGAGATCTTCGTGTCCTTGGGGAAGAAGAGGAGGAGGAGCAGGGGCTAGCTGGGCACCATCTCCACAAGGAGAGTTAGAGCTTTTGCACTGTGGGGACTGAGCGGGTGTCTTCAGAGCACCATGTGGTCCTGGAAGATAACTGCAAGTGAACGACAACACCTCAGCAAACGCTTGACAGGCCTGGCTGGGCTCAGGCGTGCACATGCTCGTCACCAGCACTAGCTGCTCAGGAGCCTCTGGCACAGTCACCCTCCCGCCCCATTCCCAGATGCTCTCCCAGAGCCTGAGTCCAGGACCCTCCTCCTGAAGGTCTCCTCCAGAATCCCCCTGGGAGAGAGCAGCTCAGTGCCCAGAGACCTCCATGCCAGCACCACTCACCCTACCTTGGCATCTGACTGTGCACACACATGTCTTGGCCCCTGTGGGGTCAGTCATCTCCCCCTCTCCTGCAGCCCGTGGGCTCAGCAGAAAGGGCTCACCCTGCTCAGGGCCAGCTGCCCACTGAAGGGGACCCACGGGGTGGGTGGGAGCATGGTCCTGAGTACACAGCGAGCTGGCCGACCGCTTGCCTGAGCAAAGCTCGTGTCCAAGTGTTGGCACAGCTCAGGCTCTGTCCCCTCCCCTTTCCTCCTGCAGCCATGCCCGCTGCTGCCTGGAGGCACTGCGCCTCCCGGGGCGCTGAGCCAAAGGGGACTCAGCACAGACACACCCACACCCGGCTGGCAGAAGCAGGGACCTGATCTCTGGGTAAGCCCAGCCTGCTCACCACTGACCCCAGGGACAGCTCAGCTCAGCACAGTGGGATGTGCTCGGATCGTGGCACGATGACGAAGCAGGGGTCACTGTGCCTCCCCCGCCTCTCTAGAGTGCCCCGAGCCTTGGACTGGGGACAGCATCGCCCTGCAGAGCACCCAGCTCTGAGCAAAGGACAAGACCCCTTGGGGACCGCATACAGAGGTGCTGAAGGACCAGAGCCAGCAGCTCCAATGTACATGTGTCCCTGTTAAGGGGCAAGTCACCAAGAGGCTGAAGGCAGCCATGGTGGGGAGGGGCCTGTCCTAACCCCATTTGCTTTTTGTAGGGTGGGCAGCAAGGCGAAGAGGGGAGGTTGCCAGCATCCTCAGCATCACAGCAGTGGCTCGGTGGTCAGCTGTGCCTCTGGAAAGGTCATTTCCCAGATGTTCACACACACTAATCCTCCTGCTCGTGCAAGGGCTTCATTGCTGGCCACTATAAGCAGCATGGCCCCCAGAGGATCTCCCGGGGAGCACAGCCTCCTTGCCAAGCAGGGCTGGAGCTCCATCTCGAACCTTGCAGCACGCGATGCCCAGCACTGCTGCAGAAGTGCAGCTGTCACACCAGTACAGAGTCTTGCCCGGGGGTTTCCTGCTTCTGTTGCCCTGCAGGGAAGGTACCCACCTTCCAAGGGTTAGGATGAATCCAAGAAACAGAGATGGCCCCATTAGCTTAGCTAGGAGTGAAAACAGCCATTCCCGTAAGACGCCTCCAGACTCCGTGCATGCAACAGCCTGACAACAGCTCCAGCATGAAGGAGGGTTAATCGCACGTACCTTGCTGGAAGAGGGTCAGCGTGACTGAGGTAACGAGCAAGAAGAGAGCCTTGATGGGAGGGAAGTGGGCAGGCTCGTGGGCGAAGATGTGAACCAGCTGCAAGAGAGAGAGGACTGAAGCTGCTGCTGGCCCTGCATGCCCCCAGCCCCCTCAGGTAGCAGCAGCTCCCACCCCGAGCACAGCTCCGTACCTGCCGGGTGAGGTCGATGGCGGAAGCCTGGGGGATGGTGCTGTACATCTGCCCCAGCATCTCGCACAGCTGAGGTACCATGGGGGCAAAATCATCCAGGAGGGTCTTCACAGACTTCTCAAAGATGGCACAGACAGACTGTGGGAGAAGAGGGATTGCGTGAGCAACTGGCATCAGGAGACCTGTCCTGGGGAGCAGGGCTTGATGGATGGGTCCCAAGGGAGGGAAGAGCTGGCAATGGGGACAGGGACCAGCCAGACAGAGGGCTCTGGCACCAGTACCAGACCTGCTCTGGTACTGGTGCCCTGCCCTGCAGCACAGGATGCTCCCAGTGACCATGAAACATCCTTCCCACTGCAGCAGGAAGTCTCCCCGAGGGCCAGGGGGAAGTGGCCAGGGGGATGTAGCAGATGGGCAAAGCTCTGGACTGAGCAAACTGGAGAAACACCAGAAGACACAAGTCCAGATCAGAGCAGAGCTATCCTCTTACAGAACACAGGTTTGGTAGACTTCCACCTCCCCTCTCTCTGCTCATGGCAGGGCCTCTGTAACTGGAGAGGAGCAGAACTGATGGGGCACAAGACAGACAAAAATGGCTGCTGGTGACAGCAAGCAGCACTGGTCCAGACAACCCAGCAAGACATCCCTCTTACAAGACATCACCCAGACTCTGTCCTTTGCTGTCCTCAGCTCAGGTCAGCAAGGACAGGCAGAGCTGCAAAGCAGTATACAGGAGGAGCCTGGTTACCTCCACCACCTGGGCATCATTCAGCCACTTGCTGAGAACCTTCTGTATGAGCTGGAAGACTTGCTGCAGAACCACCACCACCTGGAAAGAAAGAGAGGCACTGAAGAGAACTAGCCCCCACAGCATGGGAGAGGGGAGACTCAAGACTAAGCATGGCCTGGACTCAAATCTTCAAGGACCACTGCCCCCTCCAATCTCCAAAGCTGGGCAGCTTTCTTCCCTGCTGAAGCAGCCTGGCACAGCTCACAGCTGGCAGGTGGCACCCAGGCTGTCCTCTAGAACAGCACCCAGCCAAGAGGGATCCCGCAGGTCAGCTCTGCCCACCTCAGGAGCAGTGGGATGAGCTGAAGGAGTTGTTTTAGCTAGAACGTACCAGCAGTACTCTCTTCACGGTACACACTGCACTTCCCACAACCCCACCCTCCTGGCACCAGCAGAGAATGGAGAGGCTTTGGTCAGGCTGTGGCAAAGAGCACCAAGCTACTGCTCTACTCACTGGGTTGGGTCCTTGCTGCACTGGCATTTTCTTGACCTCGGTGCTTTCATGGTCATCATCGTGGTGACTGATGTCTAGAGTGGTGAAGAGATTGGAGAGCAGGCCCAGGATGTGGATGATGGCCAGCTTGTTGGAGGGATTGGGCTGCCAGGAAAAATAAAGCCAAAGCATGACACAGACTGCATTGCTCAATCACAGTCATGCCTTGGGGATCCTAGGTAACCAGGACTGAAGAGGCAAAGTGCCAGAGAGGGGTTCCCTGCACTGTGCTGTTTCTTGAGACCACGTTCAGGAGCGCTGCTTCCACACAGCAGCCCCAGGGCTACAGCCAGCAGGAGAAACCAGTTCTGGATGGAGGCAGCACACAGGCACTCACCGTTTCGTCAGCCAGCTTTTCCAGCTGCTGGATGTAAGGGGTGATCAGGGAGTGCAAGTTCTTCAAGATCTCCTCCACTTGCAGTGCAGAGAGCAGGAAACCAAGGGCCTGCATCAGCCACATGCACTGGCTCGTCTAGGACAGAGGAGAGGAGACACAACGGGGCAGGTTACTGCCCAGCCTGCAGCCCTACCCCACACACACCAGCAAAGACAGCTGCCAGGGGCCCAGCCAGCAAAGCCAGGACCCTGCTGTGCTGCAGCTCCTGAGCTGCTCTGTGTGGGTCACTCCAGGTGCAGCCCACCGCAAAGAGAGGGGAGCAGCTCCCTACCAGCACAGCAGGACCCAGGGAACAGGCACTCTGCCACCAGCACACCTGGCCTCTTCACAGCAACCCACCAGGGGAAGACCAGCTGGTGCCTAGAGATCTCCACGCTGGCCTCACTCCTGCCGCGGCACACCGTCCTTTGCCGCGCCTGTCTCGGACCCTGTGCCGTCAACTGTCCCACCCTGCCCTGGCTGTGGGCACAGCCGGGGCTCTGCTGCCACACTTGGCTCCCTTCTTTTTCCTTTTGAAGACATCCCTCCTGTCTCAGCATCCTTAAGCCTGGAGGGACTGAGAACTGCTCAAGTTAAGCCTCCCTGGGGGCTTCCCTCTCTGTGAGGACATATCCCTCAGTGTGACCCCCAGCCCTCATGTGGCGGAAGCCTGACAGCCAGCGGGTACTCCTGGCCCTGCTCATGATGCCCACAGCACTGAGCTGTCCTCCAGGGATAGCCCAGCTCATGACACCACCCCTTGTGTCTTCAGCTGAGGGCAGCTAAGGGGTACAGGGGACAGAGGGGGGCAAGCAGAACTAGCCAGAGGTGGGCGCCAGCCCCTCTTACCTTGTGAATCTGCTTCATCAACA
>NW_008582607.1:0-3794 GCF_000691845.1 Merops nubicus | reverse complement strand
AAGAGTGTGAGTGCTGCATAAAGTCTCTTCCCCTCCAGGAGGCAGGACAGATACAGGAGGTCATGACAAGCAGCAACACTGTTGGCACAGACAAGCAGCATGCACTCCCCACAACTCGCCATAGGCAGGGAGCAAAGTCCTTGTCCCCTGGTAAGCTCTTCTCCAAGCCAGACCATTCAGCCACTCAGCAAGGGCAGCCCTTAGCTTGTCTCTGCAACAGGACAGTTCAAGGAACCAATCTCAGCCAGGGCTTCCTTACTCCTGTGAGTACCCTTCACATTCTAAAAGATACTTGTGCCCTCCACTGGCCTCTCTCTGCTCTCATGCACACCCTGGCAGCTCACCCAAGCCCAGCTCTCCTCCAAGTGCCTTGGGATTCTGAGCCCCATCTGCCTGAAGTCTTGAGAGCCAAGAAGAACCATGGGACAAGCTGCCCCGGCACTGCAGAGGCCAGCTCGGTCTCAACGGAGAGGTTTGAATGCCAGGATGCCCCTCAAGATGCTCAGCAGTGGCACTAGCTGCCTGGCGGGTGTAAAGCTGGCAGGATGCTGCTCCCAGTAACGCAAACAAATCCCTGGGGAAAGGACAGATGCACAAGTGCAACCCCAGTAGACTCCCTGGCAGTCCTGTCTGCCACTGCCTGCCATCTCTGCACTCACAGCAGGACACAGGGCCTGCCACCTGTGTCTGCTGGCCTAGGAACAGGACAGGAAAACAATCCCCTAAAGCCAAGCAAGATGCCCTGAGCTGCTGCTTTGCGTCCCCCTGCCCCGCTTTGTCCGGAGGAAAGTGTGCACAGAGCACCTCCCAGGTCACGGCCACACATCCATCTGCAGCCAGCTCCTACCTGTGACACGGCGACAATGTTGGCAGCATAGGGTGGCAGGTCGTACTTGCACTCCCGGCAGATCTTCTTCAGGGTGGAGACGCTGGAGATAGAGAGCTCAGGGTTGCCCAAGGCTTGGAGCACCAGCGGCAACACGTTGTTGATCATGACGGGGTGATCAGCCAGCCACTCCGACAGGGCCCCTGCGCACACAGACGGGGTCAGACCGCGGGGCCGTGCCGGGGGCTCTCGCTCCCCATGTCAGGGGACGCTCAGCTTCACTCTTCACCAGTGTTACTGCTGGACAGGAGGGGTCCCAGAGAGGGTCCCCTCCCCGGCCCAGCCTGTGTGCGAGCAAAGGCCTCACCGATAGTGAACATGACGGTGTCGGCGAGCTGCACATTGCTGATGCTGATCCGGGGAATGAGGCCGATCAGCCCTGGCACCACGTCTGAGTAGTTCACGTCGATGGTCTCGGCAATGGACTGGAAGCCGTAGAGCAAGGCCTCCGTGTGCTGACAGGGTGACAGAGGCACTGTCAGAGCCACACAGGCAACCCTGACGCCCACCCCAGCCTCAGCTCCAGGCACTAGCTCAGGCACCCCGCCAGTGGCTGAGGAGGCTGGTTCCTAGGCAGCGCCCAGGACAGGGAGGCAGAAGACCTGTTCCTCTCTCCAGCAAGATCCCAGAGAGCCTGCACGTGTGTTGGCAAGGTGGCCATGCTCCTCACGCCTGTCATGTGCCTTTGCTCTCAAAAACCCCACGGCAAGGATAGGTCCCCAAGAGGCTGACAGCCGTCAGCCTGGCACCCAGGTCACCTCACTCACCTGCCACGAGGACGGCTGCTCTGTGTTGGTCAGGAGACGTCCCAGTTTGTCATAGAGGCTGCTCAGGAGCTCAGCGCCCAGCATCTCATACACATACATCAGCGTGTCAGAGATGTCCACCCTGCAGAGAACACAGCCGGTCTCCAAGTGCTCTCCCCATCCCCTACAGTGTGCTCCAGGCATGGACACGATACTTTTCCCACTGCTGCCCTGCACAACACACTGCCCCAGCTCAACATCAAGTGCTCCCAAGGCAGGGCAACTGGTGCCATGACAAAACTCCAGCTCGTTTCCATAACACCACCACAGCTAGAACAAATCTTGGTGGAAGGAATCTCTTCTGTGTCCCTCCTTGGGTATTCCCACAGCACTCAGTCTTCAGGGTGGCAGGATGCTACCTGCATCCTTGCCTGCCAAGCAAACCCAAACCTCCCAGCTGTACCTGTATATCCGAAACTGCTCCTTCTCATCCGAAGACCAGAAGCCATACTCCTCATCAGAGGGGAACTGGGCTTTGTGCAGCAGCACATCCACCAGCTGGAAGTAGACAGGCCTGTAGACCTGCTGGTACACCGCCTGCTTGTCTGGCTCAAAGGAGAGGATGTCATCCTGGCAGCAGGAGGAGGAATACATCAGGTGTTGCAGGGGAAAGAAAATGGAGCTAGCATGCCTGCTGCATAGAGGACTCAGAGACACCTCCTAGGGTTGGCCAGACCTGCCATGCCCTGGAGGTTGTGTTTCCAGCTCCCCAAGGACCACCTGATGGCGAACCCTTCTGCAGCAGCAGCCTTATCTGGAGGCAAGATGCCAGAAGCTCCAGCAGCTGGGTGGACCCTCGAGCATTGGAGGACAGCATGGTTACTGTGGGGTGGCACTGCCCTGCCTTGTCCTAGCCTTGGGAGCATGCCTGCATGAGGAGAGCATGTGCCTCAGGCTCTGCAGGGCAGGCTGGGATGGGTGCCTGGGAAGCACAGCACTCTCCTGCCTGCACCCGTATCCTCAGACCCACCCGAGAAGCAGCAAGAGGAGGTGGGAGCCTTGGCCTTGCCCCATGCAGTGGAGGAGCTGCCAGCACAGTGCCAACATCACCTCCTTCCCTGCCCACGCTCAGCCATGCCACATCGGATTGCGGAGGAATGGAGCTGCGTGGAGGAGCAGGGGCTAAAAATAGAGCACGATGTGGCAGGGCTGCTCTGCTGGCGCAGGGAGCACTGGCCCTGGGAGAGGGGCCCCACACCGGGCAGCCACTAGCAGCCCCCCTCCTTTCTCTTTCCTCCTCTGAGAGAGCAGCAGGGTCTAGCCTGCAGTAAGCCAGCAGACGCTCTGCTCCCTGCCTGCAGCCGGTGCAGCCACGCAGCATGCAGCTAAACAACCAGGTCTGCTGCTGGAAAAAAAAAATAGCATGAAGTTTTAATTAGTTATTTTAATGAGGCCCATAAAGGCTGTCTCAGACTTCCAAGGAAGGCTGGGGGTGGAAAAAGCAAGCCACAGGGCCAGCATTTCTGAGGTCTGCACCCTGTGGTGGCTGCAGGTGCAGGGCAAGGAGCAGAGACATTGGAAATCCCTGGGGACCAAACGCAGCCCAGTCCCCATGCACTGGTGCTTCCAGCTCTGCCTGGAGTGCAGGATCCAGGCAGACTGCCTCATGATGACCACTGACCTGCAATGTGTACCAGAAAGTAAGCGTCAAGGAGCTGGTGGTTTCATTGACCGGGTAGTGCCCAGGGATGCCAGTGCAGAACATGATCATGTTGACCAGGGCCAGGAAGCTCTGCCAGTGCTCCACCTGGTCCAGGAGAGCCCTGGGGAGCAGAGAGCACGGTCAGAGTGGCACCACCGCCTGGCTCTGTGCCCTGACACACATCGCTGGGTGTCAGACGGGCCCTGGACAAAGCAGGATGAGGAGAACAGTGGGCTGCTCCAAGCTCACTCCCTCTGCTGGGGACAGTCTCCAGCACTCACCGGGAGTGGTTCTCCCCCAAGGCCACAGCGATGCGGCAGATCCCGTGCGACGTCTCCATGTCCCCGCTCTGGACCGCCTGGCGCAGCTGCTCCTGGAGCCCCAGCACAGGTGGGATGAGCTTCAGGAGGGTGTTCACGTACCTGCAAGCACAGCCCAAATCAGCACCAGGCATGGCCTG
>NW_008582606.1:478-715 GCF_000691845.1 Merops nubicus | reverse complement strand
TCCCTGGGAGCAGAACTAGTGTGGGGCTGACCGCAGCCCAGGCCAGTGCAGGAAGCGTCTGGCCGCCAGCGAGCTCCTGCCCCCATTACCCCTCTGTCCCTGTCACCCCGTTCCTTCTGCTGCCCCTGTCACCCCGCTGTCCCTGTCACCGCACTGTCGCAGTCACCCCGTTCTCCTCCCCAGCTCCCTCCTGCCATCCCACTGCCCCTTTCTTCACCCCATTCCCCCACACTGCCA
>NW_008582606.1:0-458 GCF_000691845.1 Merops nubicus | reverse complement strand
GTGCCACCAGCCCCTGTCAAGCAGTGCTGGGTCTCTCTGGGGGCCTGGGGTCCCCTCCCCACCCCTGCCCTGCTGTGGCTAGTGGTCCCCTGCTTCACCTGCTCCTGCTCAGGGGTCTCATGCCTGTCGTGTTGGGCTGGGGCCCTGCACAGTCAATGCCAGCTGAGGTGGCTCTGCCCAGTGTGGGGGTGGCAGCTGTGGGCACGCTGCCCAAAGGGCATGAGTGCACAGGGGAACTGTGCTGGGCAGGGGGGGTTCAGGTGAGGAACCCCCACTCACGGCTCCTGGCCCCTCTCCCCGCAGCCGTGTGGAACTTCCCACGCACCCATGAGCACCACCTCCCACTGCAGATCGGGGAGACGGTCCACATCCTGCAGGCCTCTGAGGGTAAGGGGGTCCTGAGCCCCAGCAGGACCCGTGCTGTGCCCCAACAGGGAAAAGCTGGGCTGGGGACCCAG
>NW_008582605.1:0-7387 GCF_000691845.1 Merops nubicus | reverse complement strand
CGGGGGGCTCTCCCGTACGGGCTGGAGGCCTGGGCCGAGCCGGCTCCTCTCCTCCTCCTCCTTCTCCGCCGTCTCCTCCTCCCGCCCCGCCGGGCGGCTGGGACTTGTAGTGCTGCGAGCCGCGGACTACAGCTCCCACAATGCCAACCCGTCACCCCCAGCCCCCTGCTCTGGCGTAGAGCCGCGGGAGCGCTGTGGTTGGAGAACACCTTTACTATCATCGAGTCCAACCATCAACCATATTCTGCCAAATCCTCCTCTAAGCCATACCCCCGAGCACCACATCTACCCAGCTTTCAGACACCTGCAGGGATGGTGATCACCACCTCCCTGGGCAGCCTGTTCTAATGCTTGACAGCCCTTACAGTGAAAAAGTTCTTCCTAACGTCCAGACCAAACCTCCCCTGGAGCAACCTGAGGCCATTCCCTCTTATTCCATCACTAGTTACTGATGAGAAGAGACCAGCACCTGCCTTTCTGCAACATCTTTTCAGGGAGATGTAGAGAGCAGTAAGCTCCTCCTCTTCTTCAGGCTAAATAACTCACAGGTCCATCAGCTGCTCCTTATAAGCCTTGTTCTAATATATGGGTTTGCCCAGCATGGAAAGGTTGAGGCTTTCTCATAAAGGGCAGAGGAATGGGAAAGGTTCCCCCTGGAAGCACTGGGTGGGTTGCGGGGTAAATGCAGTGAGCTCTAGGGGGTTACCTGACCCCTGCCTGGGCTTCCAGAGGTGTTAGGAAGAGTCTTTCCTGGACTTTTACTCAAACTTTGTAGTGCAATCTTGCTCAATAGAAGTTTTTCCATATGGTGGTGACTGGTGAGCCAGAGTCTGCCCTATCTGGGAAGCAATGCTGTGCCATGGTAGTCATACAGCTCAAAGTAGAAGGACCTCAAATGGTCATCTGGTCCAGCCATCCCTGGGCAAGGGAGCCTAGATGAGATTATCAAGCATGCTGTCCAAGTGCATGTGGAAAAGTGCCATGGATGTGACAAAAGACGGTGGGTGGCCCTCAGACCACACCGTTATCAACCAGCACTGCTCATGAGGCCTTATCCCACCCTGCAGGAGGGTTCAGATAAAACCTCGTGGAGGCTTTCTCTCCTGGAACAACAGAGCCTTTTTTTTTTTTTCTTTTGGCCACATTTTTCTCAATTTATCCTGGGCTGGCATCTGCTGAAACCATTTCTGAGAAATACTGAGAGACAGCTGGAGCTTGAAGCCCTTAGGCACCAGCATCTTCAGTCCTGGGAGCCACATTAAGACCATGCAACAGGCATCTCAGTTGCTCTCCAGGCTACAATCCCACCAAGGTGGACAACAATTGCAGGTATTCACCCCTCGCTGCTCACTCCAAGGTCAGACCACAATGTGTAGAGAACAACCTTTTTTTATCATTATTTTATTTGCACAACAGAAAAGCCGCTGCTGCCTTATTTTTTTTTTAACTCTGTGCATGACTGACTTGTTTTGTTGCCAACCTCTGGGGTTCTGCTGTGATTTTTAAGCGCTAGAAACGTTTGCTTTTGCTTTCCTGGGGTCAGCACACAGCCTTTGAACAATGGGGAGGTGTTCCAACAAAGGCCCTATTATGATGACCCAGGCTTATCGCAGCGTGGGGAAGCCTCACCTCTCTGCACAGAGCAGGTGACTTGCTATTAAGAGCAGCACATGATTGCCAGACAATTGTTCAGGGGTTTCTGTGAGCTGGCAAGGATCTTTCCTGCAAGTTAACACGTTTTAAAGTGTAAAATACGCACACCTAGTGGGATATATATTTTGGAAAGAATCAGACCCACGTACTCTGATTGGGTTTGGAGTTATTTCATTCAGTACCCTAAATGTTTTGCTGCTGCCTAGAACAAAAAGCAGGCACAGGGATCTTACACCAATTCAGGAAGCCTGTCCTTACATGTGGGCAAGTCTCAAATCCCACTGGAGTGGGGAGTGTTAGCCCAGGAGTTAAGTATGGGGTGAGAAACCCATTTGTATCCTCACAGCAATGGCTGATGGCTCTGGCTTGAGGCATGCCTTGTAGTGCAACTGCCTGGAGGAACACAAACATAGAGTCATAGAATGGTTTGGGTTGGAAGGGACCTTAAAGATCATCTCGTTCCAACCCCCCTGCCATGGGCAGGGACACCTCCCACTAGACCATGTTGCTCAAAGCCCCATCCAGCCTGGTCTTGAACATCTTGGAGCATCCACAACTTTCCTGAGCAACCTGTGCCAGTGCCTCACCACCCTCACAGGGAAGAATTTCTTCTTTATGTCTAATCTAAATCTCCCTTCTTCCAGTTTGAAGCCATTACTCCTCTTCCTGTCACTACAAGCCCTTGTAAAAAGTCTCTCCTCAGCCTTCCTGTAGGCCCCCTTCAGATAGTGAAAGGCCACAGTGAGGTCCCCCCAGAGCCTTCTCTTCTCCAGGTTGAACAGCCCCAGCTCCCTCAGCCTGGCCTCACTGCAGAGGGGTTCCAGCTTTTTTCCACTTCTAGATGATGCTTTCTGTTAGCAGCTCATCAGAATCTGCCGGGGAGATACGGTTTCAATGAATGCAGGAAAATCTTTCCTTTAGGGTGTGCTGAGCCTCACCTATGCATAAAGAGAAGGTGCTGGACATTTTAGAAATGGATTTTCTTCTACGTTTCAGCAACAACCAGCTCTGTTTACAAACAGCTCAAAGTCCTTTTGTACAAGCTGGTGTTTGTCCCATGTCGGAGCCAGCTCAGTACAGAGGGAGGTGTTTGAACCTGCTTTTGTTTGAACAGACATTTTCCTTGTCAAACAAGGTGGTAACTGTGAGCTGTTAACCCTTCCAAAAGCCAGGCTGGAGAACTGAGTAGCTGGGGCCATCAGCCTGGTAACGGTGGCTGCAGTGTTCTGGGTGCTGAAATCTGCAATTTGAGGCTGAAATTACATGTTAGGCAATTACATGGTAGCTGAGATAACAGCTTGCTGTTGACAAAAAGGGACAATCCTGCTCTTTACTCCCTTCACCACTCTCAATCTGGTTACAGAGTTCATGCTGGCTCTGGTATTCCTGTGACCTTTGTCATGCAGGCAAAAAGAGCAAATTCTCCTTGCCAGGTGAGTGAGGTTGAACTGGCTCAGCCAAAATTCACATAAAATATCTCTGAAGGGGAGTTTTATAACTGGGTTAAGCTGCTCTGGTTTAAGACAGCATTTAGGAGCATTCCCAGTCCATCGCTTGCCAAGTTTTCTTGCTACTTCCATCTGTTGGCAGAGAGCTGGGTTGTTTTATTTTTCTGAAAAGTAGAAAAAAAACCAAAAAAATCAAGGTCAGTTTTCCATGACCCTTCTTGAGGAAGGCAGCAAAGCCAATCAGTTGTGAGTGGGAAGGCTGTAGGACCATCTCCTCTGGCAGACTTAGCCCAGCTTAAACCTGTTTCAAAAGCACATGCAGACCCCAGTGAATCCCAGGGAGGACACTGGGTGCCAGGTGTGTTTAGCCAGTTAACCCTACCTCTCTCACGTTTGAGAATGTACTGGGTTGGAAGTGACCTCTACAGGCCATCTAGTCCAACCCCCTTACAATAAGCAGGGACATCTCCAACTAACTAGAGCAGGTTGCTCAGGGCCCTATCAAACCTGACCTTGAATGTCTCCAGGAATGGGGCCTCCACCACCTCTCTGGATAACCTGTTCCAGTGATCAACCACCCTGATATTAAAGAACTTTCTCATAATGTCCAACCTAAATCTTCCCTTTTCTAGCTTAAAACCATCACCCCTTGTCCTGTCACTACAAATACTTGAGAACAGATCTTCCCCAGCCACCTTATAGGGCCCCTTTCAGGTATGGGAAGGTCGCTATAAGGTCCCTCCGGAGCCTCCTCTTCTCCAGGCTGAACAACCCCAACTCTCTCAGCCTCTCTTCATAGGAGAGATGCTCCAGCCCTCTAATAATTTTCATGTCTCTCCTCTGGACACGCTCCAACAGATTCATGTCCTTCTTGTGTTGGGGGCTACAGAGCTGCATGCAGTTTTCCAGGTGAGGTCCCACCAGGGCAGAGCAGAGGGCATGAAAGGGGCATGAAACAGCTAAAAAACAACAAGACCTATGAAGGTAAAACTTCACCAACACACTGGAGGAACCAAGTGGAATATTGGGCATTTGTAACTCATCTTTCCAGATGAACTCTCTTTCTGGTTGGCAGTGGCTCTCCAAGCCTGTCATGTCCCAGCAATGACATTCATGCTACCTAATTTTTTTACCCTGCAAATACCAGTTCAGCAACATTTCTTCTGAGTAACACCTACTTCACTACTTGTCTCTGGTTTGATCTGCCAGATGAAGAATTGGTTGGTCTTATTCTGCTTGTGAAAAGACATCAGCAGAGGTGTTGGTATGCTGGTTACAAGATATGCAGCTTTTTGATGGTCTGAATTCTCCTGGGGGAAAAGGCAGGTCAAAAATGATCATTTTGCTGGGGACTACAAACGGCCCTTGGTACAGGGCAGCCACGAGGTGGCATGATGGGCTTTGGCTGCTGCGACTGGCTCCTCTGAGAGCAAGTTCTTCCAGAACAGCAGGCAGATCTTTAGTGGAGTAACGTCAAACACGGTTCCTGCTAACATCCATCCGTCCTGCAAGAACAGGCTCTCATTTCCACAGAAACGGCCGGTCAGAGTTAAAGTTATTGTCATATGATTGAAATAGATCTCTTATGTCAGGCAGTCCAAACAGAACGGAGAATGTGAGTCATGCTTTACAAAAAGCAGGAAGTTTGGGTTTGTTGGCATGATTTTTTGATACAGAGAGAAGATGATACGGCTGTGCTGAAGTGCTCGTCTTGGGGATTTGTGAATAACACCGTCCCTGCCTTAGAGAAGTGTTTCCAAAACAGAAAAGTAACAGCTTTTAGATTATGATTGTTATTCCTTATGCCTCAGTGGTGAGGAGTCTAGAAGAAAACGTGTACTATCGTGAAAACTGTTAGAGCCACCCTAAAACAGAAGGCTGCAACTGGAAGGCTGCTGATCTGGAGTGGGGGCTGGTAGGAAGAAAATGAGGTAACATGGGTGTGGTAGGGACATGGGCACAAAGCTCTTACTGTTTTTGCCTTAAGCATAATAAACCTTGATGAACCAGTGAACCACTTGTGAAGTATTCTGATATTCTGGAAGGTGCTGGGCTCTGTCATTACTGCATTTCTGCCTCGAAGACCCCTCAATAACTAGTGGGACAAAAGGGAAGTTGGCATGGCACAAAACTCGTTTTTCCACAATCTGTAAGGAGTTTAATATTTCAATATATTAGATTTACTCTTCAACATGAATGTTTAAAATATCACTAATCCAGCAAGACCAATTTAAATGGGAACAGGTGCAAGGGGAGGGCTGGTGAGATGAAGGGGAGAGCAGGGAGCCAAAAGTGTAAGGGAAGAATAAAAGCCTTTGGCTTGGTTTGCCTTGCAGAACAGAAGGAATCTGATTACTCTTTATAAACATATGAACGGGTAGACACTCAAGAGAGAGGAGTTCTCTAAATAAAGAAAATATTAGCACAAAACCATATGGGTACAATAATAAAATGTCATTAAGTTACTAAAAATGACATGAGCTCTTTGGCCTGAGGCAGAAGGTAAACTCTTCTGGACTTTGTTTTAAGGATGTAAGTGAAAAAAAAAAAAAAAAAACACCAAAAACCTCTGGACTGCAATTCAGTGGTTGTCTGAGGAGCAGCATTCATGACCTTACTTTTTATACATCTGGTGCTTTAAAAGAGCTGTATTTCCAGCTCATAAAAGAAATGAGAGTGCAAGCAGGAAGAGAAATTTCAGTGCCAGTCTAAAAATCACAATTACAAGCTCTTTATAAAAAGTTCACTGAGCAATCAAAAAGTCATTATTTCAAAATCAAGAGAGAAAATACAGTGGTGATTCCTGTTTTATTAGTGGACTTGAGACAGTGCTTAAAAATAGAAAATAAATAGCCAAAAGAGGGAAAGCAGGAAAATAAAAAAGTGTGGGTATAAATGAGATATGATGAGAACAGAGCAGTTATTGGAAGTGAAGCACATCAAAGGAAATCCATAGCTGGCAAGACTAAATCCCAGAAAACCCTAGTAATGGTACAGGCCCATTACTAGATGGACACGATTAAAATGTCAATAACGATGCAGAAGTGTTCATTGAACATTTATGATCTATGTAAAGAAGCAGGAAGGTATGTGGGTGGATTACTGAATAGGGGTGTGATGAATTTGCAGCCTGTTAGTAACCAAGGAAGCTCTTGTCTTCTGTGACCAGTGGCTCTGACACAGCTGCCTGCAGAGACCCCTTGTCTGTTGATGGCCACCTTTGGCCAACCTTGATATACCAGGGCAATTCTAGAAAGCCAAAAAAGTGCCAGGTTGGCATCTGTCTTCAGAAAAGACAGTTGTATGATATAGTGAATGTAGGTGCAAGAACAGTTCCGGGCTAAATACTGAAAAAAGCAGGTATGTGACTCAAAGAATTAGTCATGCCAGTCAGAGGTCTAATAGAAACCTCATTTCATGCTTCAAGAAGACAACAAATAATTCAATTTCCTCTGGAAGGTGCAATAAACTTCTTAAAGGATTTTTACTTAGAACTGCACAATATTTTAATTAAAAAAGCAAGGGCAATAAAACATCAATTAAGGATCTACTAAACACTGGCCATAGAGATTTCTTTTTTTTTTCTTAGAACCAGTTATAAATCATTACTGAATAAGGCTACTTCTAGTGGGATCTCTCCAGGGTCATGTATGCTATACTACATGCTTACATAATCAATATTTTCATTAGTCATTTGGAAGTAAATACAAAATCACTCCTAATAGAATTTGCAGATAACATCCACATCAGCAGGGTGGTACAGTCAGGGTGGCAAGGGCTGTTGTTCAAAACGTGGTAAACTGGCTCTGGATGAAGGGAGTGGCTCCCCAGACAGTTGAATGCAAAGCCATGTACCTCATGTGTGTGCACGTACACAGAGGAAGAGGAAGAGCCCTGTGCTGGGGGCTCTCTAATGGCCTTTGCCCCAAGCAAAGGGGGCACACACCCTGGGGTAACCTGGGGCCTCTTCTACCCCTGCATATGTCTGAACACAGCACCCTCATCTCTGTGTTCCAAAAGGCAATGCTGTGAAAAAAAATGGAAAAGGGGAGGGACAGAAAACAGTAATTAAGTGCTGGAGGAGATGCTGGAATGAAAGTTTGTAACTAATTGGTTTGTTAAGAAGAAGGTAAAGGTGTGGCTTGATAAACTCCACACCTGCCTTTATGGGGATGAATGCTGGCACAAAAAAGACACAGGGTGACAGCACAAGTCATGGCATAGAATCATAGGATGGTTTGGGTGGGAAGAGACCTTTAAAGGCCATCTAGTCCAGGCCCCCAGCA
>NW_008582604.1:334-3329 GCF_000691845.1 Merops nubicus | reverse complement strand
GAATAAAAATTAAGAGGGAAGGGGATTTTCTGGCAGAAAATTTGTGATTTTTCCCCACGTGAAGATGTTTTGCTTCGGTGGTGTGACAGCGAGAAGCAAGGAGGGGAAAAAAAAACAGCCTGTGTGGCTTGGTTAGCTTTGGATCAGGAGAGGTGGGGTTCCCTCTGGGACACCAAAGAGGAGCACGGAGCCATCCTGCTGCAGGAGACACCGAGGCAGCACAGCTCAGGCAGAGCCACCAGAAAATGCCACTGTGATCTGGTGGGTTCTCAGGGAAACCTGCCAGCAGCAGGGTAAGATGGGGGCAAGACCCACAGCCCCCCGGGGTGGGAGTTCCAGGGTTCTCCATGGCACAGCTTGAGCCCCAGATGGCAGGAGAGAAGCGGGAGCTGCCACTCCACCTCGGTCCCATTCCACCCCACTCACCTCCTCGCTTTCCCCCTTGGCAGCATCTCTCAGGGACACAGAGTGGTGGCATCTCTACAGGCGTCTCCAAAAGTACCGAGCGACCGGCATTCAACCCAAAAATCCGCTCCCCACACCAGCCCCCTGAGGAGCTCATTAATCACAGCCTGGCGAGGAGGGGAGAGGAGCCCAGGAGACCCCAGGAGGCACCAGCTTCCCCACGTACTCACCCTCCTTTGAACCACAGGGATTTAGCTTCTCCATCGCCTTCCCCACGGGCCTGCAAGAGACGGGGCAGCGGTGACGGGCACGGCGCCGAGCCCCCCGTGCCACCGGGGAACCACGCCAAGGGTTTACAGGGTGGGCAG
This sequence comes from Merops nubicus, assembly GCF_000691845.1. Taxonomy (NCBI): domain Eukaryota; kingdom Metazoa; phylum Chordata; class Aves; order Coraciiformes; family Meropidae; genus Merops; species Merops nubicus. The sequence continues at coordinate 2,556 of NW_008582604.1, read as the reverse complement.
AGAAAAGCGTGGCCCTCAAACAACAGGGCTCTTCCCAGCCAGGATTTGCACTGAGAATTAAAAGGTCTTCAAGAGGCTGAGCTGGGCAAGAGGCGGGCAGGCTTCAGCAGAGGGGCTCCGGCTAGCAAAGCGGTGGGGGTGGCATCGGGCAGAGATTCGGGGCTTGGGGGGCTGTTGGAGCATCACTGGGAAGGCTCAGCAGGTCCACCAAGACTTGCAAGCCAGTTGAGAGGAGTGTGGGGAAAAGGCAGAGAGCCCCAGGGACGGGCTGTGCGCAGGGAGCGTCCCGCAGTGCCACCTCCCTTGAAGGAAGGAGGTTGGTTTTGGGGAGGAAAAGAGGCAGGTCCACCTCTCCCTGGTGGAGCAGTCCCTGTGCACACACACACACACAGGCACACAGGGAAGGGTCACACGTCGGGGGGGGTGGTTCCTGTCAGACATGCTTACCTGCAGGCAGGCTTACACCCCCTCCCTGCGGGAAGGGGGGGCGCGGGTGCAAGGGCCATGGTGGTGGACAACTGAAAAGAGAAGCGGTGGGGCAGGGGATCGAAGCCCCAGGGGGATGAATCCAGAGCCAAAACAAAAAGAAAAGATGGAGGATGGAGTCTAAAAACAGAACAAAAAATTGTCAACTCAATACAAGGAGAGGAGAGGGCGGAGGGACTCGCACCAGCACACCGCACATGGCACACACGGGGGGGGTCCTCAGCACTCCCTGTCCCCCCACCCCGGGGGGGATCCCACTTGGAGTGAAGGTGGTTACAGGGCCACCATTGTTTGGGCTCTCCAGGTCCCTGCTGCCCTCAGGGCGTGGGACACCCCTGGAAGGTGCCCAGGTGTGGGAAGGGGCCGTGCCCCCAGCCCAGCGTGGGGACCTGGCCGTGGACAGCCGGGGGGTTGCTCACCTCCTGCAGCTGCATGCAGACCTTGTTGAAGGCTCTCAGCCAGTTGGCTTTGGCTCGTGCTTTGGGGTCCTGCACCTCCACCTCTGCCTCCTCCCTGCAAGCACACGCACCTTGCTCACCTCCCAGCACGGCAGCAGAGAGGGGAGTCAGCCCCCACGCCCCACACAGGACTGAGGTTGTCACTTAGGGATCCTGATGAGCCTTTATGGCCATGGCAAAAAAAACCCCTCTTGCTACCAGGAAGGACTTTAAAATGGTAGCAAGTCCCACGGCAAAGGGCAGAAGAGTCAAGGCAGAGCAATGGGGAGAAGCCAGGTGTCCCCCCTCCCTGGGGAGACTCTGCCCTGGGCACCCAAGCAACGTGGAGGGATCCCTCCAGGAGCAAAGGGTCAGGGGACTGCCAGGGACACAAGAACGTGGATTAAATAACCTCCACTTCTCATGTGGATGTCCTCTGGTCACTTCCCACCATGCTGGGACCTCCTGAGGTTAAGAGGTCCCAACAGCTGAGTGGCTCCAAGCCAAGGAGGATCTGCTAGCCTGGATGTGCTCAGGTGACAAACCTGCCCAGACCAGCTCTGTGGGGCCCTGCCTGTGCTAATCTGTGCTCCCTAGTGCTAATCTGGGGTCCTCAGCACTAATCTGGAGTCCCCAGTGCCCAGCACTAATCTGGAGACCCAGTGACCCCCCCCCAGAGAGCAGGCACTGCAGGCAGGCAGCAGTCTCAGGCCACCTTTGCCAGGGCTCTAGCCAGCCCTTGGGCCTAAATAAGTATTAAAAAAGAAATCTCATCACACATTCTTTTAAATTAGAGGTTCCCCAGCTCTGGTCTATAATTTAAACTAAATAAAAGACAAAAAAAGCCCATCATGCTTCCCCTCTGCACAGAGTGGTGGCACTCGCCAAACTGTGGAAAAATGGATGTGCTCAATAATTAATGGCAGAGACTAGTACATTAATTATTCACGTGCTGTACCAGGGGCCTGGCAACCAGATAACTTCTCTGTACAGCACAGGAGCCCACGGGTGAGCTTCTACCACTGGCCTAGGGAGGGGATTGATTCTCCTCTGACTGTGGCAAGCTCCAGGGTACCCCCTCCATCCAGGAATCCAATAGCTTGAGCCAAAAGAGAAGGAAATACAGCCCCAGGCCCCACTTCCCCCATCCTCAGGTTGTAAACCCGTGCCCCTGGTAGCCCCAGCAGGATCTAGAAGACCCTGAGCTCTGTCCCCACTTAGGGTGACCCTGGTGTGTGGGCCAGGACAGGGGGCTGACCCTGCCTGGGTGGCACACGCTGGGCTTGGCCCACCTCGATG
>NW_008582604.1:0-309 GCF_000691845.1 Merops nubicus | reverse complement strand
TGGAAAAGCCCCAGACACTGCAGAAGGTCTCTGCTGCTGGCCCCCCTGGCACTGGATCACCAGCCCCAGGCCACCTCCAGAGCCTCCTCAGTGTCACCAGGCACAGTGCCCTCCCAGGGACACTACAGACCAAGGGGCCTCGGGCTCATGAGCGGCCTCTTGCAGAGGAGCTTCATCCACTCCCCGCTGGGCCTGGGCAGCCTCTGGAGTTTCCTGGGGGGCAGGAGTGTCCTTCTCCTCCTTCCTCTCCTCTTTCTTCTCCTCCTTCCTCTCCTGCTGCTGTGGTTTGAGCTGTGGGACTGGCTGGGG
>NW_008582603.1:1136-1707 GCF_000691845.1 Merops nubicus | reverse complement strand
CCATCCATCCATCCATCCTCCACCCATCTGTCCGTCCATCCCTCCCTCCATCCGTCCCTCCACTCCTTCATCCATCCTCCATCCATCCATCCATCCATCCATCCATCCTCCATCCATCCCTGTGTCCGTCTGTCCGTCCATCCTCGTCCCTTCCATCCAGCCCCTTCTGCGCCGTTGCCGTCCGTCCTTCCGGCCACCGCTGACCCCTGGGCCACTGTCCATGGCCCCTGGGCTACCAGCCGTGACCCCTGGGCCACCATCCATGGTCCCTGGGCTACCAACCATGACCCCTGGGCCACCAACCATGACCCCTGGGCCACCGTCCATGGTCCTTGGGCTACCAACCATGGTCCCTGGGCCACCAGCCGTGACCCCTGGGCTACCAGCCACTGTCCCGTGGCCACCATCCGTCCACCTCGTCTGTCCGTCTGTCTGGCCGTGGGCGGGGCCGTGGGCGGGGCTTGCACGAGACTCACGTGTGGGTGGATGCGTGTGACACGGGGACCCTCGTGTGACACGAGGGGCTGTGACACGTGGGGGGGGGGGGGGGGGGGACGGGGCGGGTGCACCG
>NW_008582603.1:296-997 GCF_000691845.1 Merops nubicus | reverse complement strand
GAGCCACATTTGTGAGTGTGTACAGGCATGTGTGTGCACAGACACGTGTGTGTGTGTGTACAGCCATGTGTGTGTGCACAGACGTGTGTGTGTGTGTGCACGTGTGCCTGGCAATGGTGAGTGCACATACACACGTGTCCATCCACGGGTGTGTTCACACGCATGTGTGCTCTGTGTGTGTCCACACACGTGTTCCCAGCTGTGTCCGTGTATATGCACACACATGTGCACACACATGTGCAATCATGTATCCGTGTTCACACACGTCTTTCCAGCAGTGTTCCTGCACACGCATGTGCAGCTGTGCATGTGTCTGTGTGTTCATGTTTCCAGCTGCGTGTGTGTGATCACACACGTGTGCACAGCTGTGTCTGTGTTCACGTGTGTGCAGCCGTGTGTGTCTGTGTGTTTACCCCCATGTGTGCAGCTCTGTGTGTTCACACATGTGCAACCGTGTGTCTTCACATACATCTGCAACCGTGTGTGTCAGTGTGTTCACACGCATGTGCAGCTGTGTCTGTAATCAGACGTGTGCAGCTCTGTCTGTGTGTTCACACGCGCGTGCAACCGTGTGTCTGTGTTCACATGTGTGCAGGTCTGTGTCTGTGTTCACACACGTGTGCAGCCGTGTATGTTCATGCCCATGTGAGCAGCCATGTGTCTGTCTTCACATGTATGTGTGTCAGTGTGTTCCCATGCGT
>NW_008582603.1:0-203 GCF_000691845.1 Merops nubicus | reverse complement strand
GGGTGTCAGTGTGTTCACACGCGTGTGCACCCATGTGTGTCTGTGTGTTCATGCCTACATGTGCAGCTCTGTGTCTGTGTGTTCACACGTGTGTGCAGCCATGTGTGTCAGTGTGTTCACATGCATGTGCAACTGTGCCTTTGTTCACTTGTGTGCAACCGTGTGTGTCTGTGTGCTCACGCCCACGTGTGCAGCTCTGTGTC
>NW_008582602.1:19602-26956 GCF_000691845.1 Merops nubicus | reverse complement strand
ACACTTTGAAATGGCAACTGGGGGAGCTGAGCCTAGGAAATCAGATTGATTCTTTTCATTTGGCTTCTTGACTGAACAGGAAGCTCTTAAAAATGTTTAGAATATTTGCTTTTTTCATTTGTTTTTTTTTAGTATGCAAACAAGGTGAAATACATACCTATAGGAATGGATATGTGCCTTTAAGTGATCTAGAGGACCTTACATAAGAGCAGCCACTAAATTAAAAAGCAAAGAAAAAGTTGTGAAAGAAAATAGTGGGTTTGACTACATACAAGGGGCTAAAACCTGACGAGGCACAAGGTGGGTTGGATGAAAAGATTATCCAGGAAAACTGAGCACAGTCCAGAAAGAATGCAAAGTGTTAAATTACAGAAGGGTGTAAACTGCAAGATTTTGTATGCAAATATTAATTTTTTTAGCCACACGTGTATTAAAGGTGCCACTCTGTATTTACAGCCAGCTCTGCCACCAACAGCAGTGTGAACTTTCTGCTCGGTGGTGGCCGCTCCAGATTCCCTCATTCCTTGGAGCTGATGCTGCTTGTGAGGGAATTAAAGCACAAAGACAGTGACATAAAGAAAAGATGAAGGTTGGAAATATTAATGTGTGAGGTCGTGGCTGCTTCTCAGGGCAGTTGATCCCTGTGTGTTACCTGTGTGTATACCAAGGGCTGAGGATCTCAGCCTCTCAGGGTTGGGTTTTCCCAGGCAGACACTTGCACTCTGACTTCTCTCAGCAAACAAAAAGATTCTTCCATTAATATTTTTATTCTCGGAAGGAGCGAGTCTTTGGGCTGAAAATATTTTGGCAAACGCCCACGTCGGGGTTTTATTTCTGAGAACAGGGGAGGAGGGAGAAGGCCACTGGTAGGGCTGAAGCGTCAGTCAGAGGCCGGGGGCTCAGGCGGGCCGGCCGTGGCGGGGGGGCTGGCAGGAGACCCTCTGCCCCCCTGTGGCATTGCCAGCCGGGTGCCTCCCCCTCCGTGAGGGCTGGGGTGGGTTTTGCAGAGGCCAGGGCGAGCCCCTCGGCCACCCACCCCCTCTGCCTGGGCCTGTCAGCCCCCAGCCCCGGCCGTCACGCCGCCGCCCGCCGGGTTCCTCTCCTCCAGCTCAGCGCCTCTGGACAGCTTCTCTTCCTCTGGCAGCCGCCTCAACCTGCTCTGTCTTGTCATCCCCGAGTTCAATATCTGCTGCTCTGAAGGAAAAAAAAAAAAAAACAGGATGGGTTGGACCATTGTATTTGGTCTTTTGACCCTCCATGTTGCCCATGAGCAGTGAAGGATAACTTTTGACAAGCCGTGTCAGATGTGACAGGCAATCTAGTTGGGTTGAGTGGAAATGTGCTGTACAAGTTTGAAGCCTTAGTTGGGGGCATTTTCCTGGTGTTCAGTGCATTTAAATTGACACCAGACCTCAGCGTAGCTCGCTGCAGAGCCCCACGTCTCCAAAGCCTGTGGTTTGAGCAGCTCAGATGGACGCCTTTCATATGCATTTTGCATCTCATTCCACCAGCCCGATGCAATAAACCCTTCCCGTGTTTCCTTTTCCGTCCCCCAGGAACACACATTAAATTTGGTTTTCATCTCTGAGCGTGTTTGGGTTTTATTTTCTTGTAGGAGATTATGTTTTACTGTTCTGTGTATCTCTGCATTTCCAGAGGTCACCTGAGAGTGAGGTGATGGACATCTCCAAGCACGCTGTCAACGCTGGAAGATGTTTAATATTGAAAATTATTCAAAGAGCTCTGAAGGAACCTTGCTAGCCTTCAAACTGCTTTTATTTCCACATTCATTATTCGGAAATTTGGCTGGTAGGACTTTTGTGGGAAGTACCTTTTCTGAGATGTTACACAGGCTTCAGGCAGGATGGATTCATCTGATGTCCCTTCGTTAAGGGGTGGTGAGAAGTAGTGCCACTTTTCTTTAGGTCAGTTCTCGTTAGGGGTGTGAAGAGCCAGCAGATCACATCCTCCCTGGTACCCTGTTGGAACCTGAAGTCTGTCAGAGGTGGTGCCTGGGCTCACTTGGATTTTCCACGTGCTCTTGCCTCTTTGAGCACCCCCAGTACTGGTCTTTTGCCTCCCAACCCCTTTCCTAGTGTCCTCCTCCTCCTCCCCCACCTCAGATCAGTGCACCATACTGATGGGCAGCAGCAGTAAATGGCCAGGAGCTGCCTTCCTGATGCCCCTGTCCCTCCAGCCTGCTCTCCCAAGCGATGCCCTCATCCCTCTTGCTGCCACATCTTCCTGCCCCATCTCTGGTGTCCCACAAGGCCCTTGGGTTGTGGCTCCGTGGGTTTCCAGCTGGCTTCTCCCAACCACTGCTCTGCACCCTGCCTCTGGGGAGTCAAAGTGTGTATTTTGGTCACCCCTCGCTGCCAAGCCATGCCCTTCATCATCATCATCTTGCCCTTTTTAGCTCACCAGTTGCTACTTAGACTGGTTGGATTTGGCAATGATGCAACCTACAGACATGAGTCTTTGGACCTTTTTTCTGACCTGTGTTACATCTCAGGTACAGAATATGTTTGTTTTTTTTTCTTGGGCAGCTGTTGGGGCTTTTTCAGCATCTCTACTCAAGCCAGTTTTGAAAATTGATCCATAACTGCATTGAGAGGAAGAACTCAATCCTGTTTAACTTCACAGGGCCTGTGACTCTTGGTTTCTCTTTCTATTTTCGTAATGGTCCTGACCCACAAGCTTCTGGAAGAAGAAAACTCAACATGGTTCTGGGTCTGAAAGCATTTTTGGAATGCCATAGTAAAACCCACACTGTTTGAAAATAACAGTTCCATTTCTCTTGCTTTATAGGAATTTCTAACGAAGATGTTCCTTGTCTGGAGTGGCAGTGATGGGGACATCTCTTTAATCATTGACGTCCTTGCCAGCTTTCTTCCTAGCGTTTTAATTCCCCTAAATCACAATTAATTAAATAATCAGTCATTTGTAAGTACAAAGGTTCTTCCTTGCCATGAGCAAGTAACGGTCCCTCATTTCTCAAAGCTCCCCCCACCTTGGCCAGTGCAGCAGGGGAGGGTGAAGCCATCATTCCATGGTGGTTCCATCCTTTCCTGATGTTCCCAGAGGTGTGCAGGGAAACAATCTCCATACGTCACTTGGTGAATCCTTTATCATGTCATTTGGAATGTTTTTAAGACAAGTATGCTATTGGCAAATGAGTCATTCCTTCACAGGTACTGCTTCAAACACGGAGCAGTTGTCCCTTCCTTTTTTGCCCATTTCTTTCAGTGATTTGTCATTCCAAAGTTTTATAGATCCTGACTTAAGGAAGAACTTCACTTCATGGGCTTCAAGAGCCTCTAAGTAACTGAAAAGTCATTTTGTTGTGTAAATAGTTAATATTTGGGGAAAATAATAGTTCTTTACTCAGTGTAGAGTCAATGGGGTCTGTTGTGGTGGCCTGTCTTCTTCTACAGATGTTCTGCTGGCTTGTGGTTTACTTGAACCTCTATATAGCAATGAGTTGAATCATTTAATGACATAAAAATTTTTATGTCACAGAAGAAAATGATCAAAAAAGTAAATACTTTTCCTGACTACCTTTCTGCATGAGGCTTTTGTTGAGAAAACTCAATCTCTTCCATTTTTACCACAAATAACAAAAACATTTAAGACAGGTGTTTGTTTAAAGCTACTCTGTTACTACAGCAGTAAAATTATTTTAAATTTCAGGTCGAGATTTTGCTAAAAAGTGGAATTTTTACTATGGATGTTTAGAAGACCTCTCTCCTGTCTTATATCTGTAAGATATAGGAGTTCCCTTCTCTGGCCATGCTCCAGCCCCTCAAGATCCTTCTTGGAGTGAGGGGCCCAAGAGTGAATACATTCATTTTAAGCATTCAAAAGAATTATTTTTCTTCAAATATTCCTAATTTGATTTCATTTTGTTTTGCTTTTTTCCCTGTGATTTTCTTCATAAGCCCTTCACGTGTGAATTAAAAACAAATTAGACTGCTGGGTCCATTAAGGCTTTATAAAAAAAAAAGAAAAGACCCAGAGCAGGCGGTTGGCAATAAACTTGTCCTTTTTGGCACCTGGAATAAAAACAGTAACATAACAGTACCTTTATATAGCACATAAAAATATAATTCAGGATAAGAATTCAGAGGTCACAGCGAGTGGGTAGCTAAATAGCTCTAGGGAGTTAAAATAGTTTGCTTATACAGAGATAAGGTGATATTTTATGCAGGGAGCCCATGTGTGGTTCCAACCCATGATGGTTTTATGTGCAATAAAAAAAAAAAACTTAGAAAATAACAGGCAGAAAAAGTTGAAGAGAATTAGTTTTGCAGATTCTAAAAGTTAGACATTGAAATTTAGGAGCTGACTGATTCAACTCTCCTTAAAAATGTCCCTTGTCTTTTGCTTGAAGTAGGGAATTGGGGTCATGTTGTCTCCTACCAACAGCTTCCTTCATTTCTTCTACCCCACGTTGCTTCTGTTGTGAGGTGTCGTTGTGCCCAAACACCTGATGATGTTTCTTGGCCATGGAGAACTTGTGGTAGAACATTCTGAAGGTGTAAAGTCTATGGGGGCTGAAGTTACTTGCCCAATATTTACTTTTGGCCGCCAGACTTGGTGCTCCTCAGGGTCCCTTTGTACCCAGTGCTGTTCAGTGGCCCCAGCTCCAATGGAATTATGCCTCAGATCAGTGCCTGTGCTCCTGGGAATCATGGAATCATGGAATGCTTTGGCTTGGAAGGGCTCTACCCAGCCCCTCCTGCCCCTCACCACCTTCCAGGAATGGTCATACCAGGCTGGCAGAAAACCACGGGTGTTCTGGGTGGTATTTTGACCCAGCTCAAAACCCTTCTCTAGCCTTGGAGAGCTGTTATGAGCTCTCAGCCTTAATTAGCATGATGAGCAGTGTCACGTTGCTGGGAGTTTGCCAGGGGACAGGACTTGCCCAAGGAAACACTTGGTCAGCAGTTGCTGGGCACCAGGACCAGGAGCTGGATGTCTGCAGGAAGGAGTTCATGGTGCATCCTCTGTTCTTGGGGAGGTCCTACTGAAAATGTGTTTGCCAGCCTCGTTCTGTAAAGAGTGAAGTGTGTCTGCAGTGACTGATAGTAACTTTTCAATTAATAGAAAGTATTAATGCTGATACACATGTAGAATCACAGACTGGTTTGGGTTGGAAGGAACCTAAAGATCATCCAGTTCCACCCCCCTGCCATGGGCAGGGACACCTCCCACTAGAGCAGGTTGCTCAGAGTCCCATCCAGCCTGGGCTTGAACACCTCCAGTGATGGAACATCCACAGCTTCCCTGGGCAACCTTCTCACCACAGTGAAGGACTTCTTCCTAATTTCTAATCTAATTTTGCTTCTAGTTTGAAGCCATTACCCCTCATCCTATCACTACAAGCCCTTGTAAAAACTCCCTCCCCAGCTTTCTTGTAGACCCCTTCAGATACTGAAAGGCCACAATAATTCTCTTCTGGAGTCTGAACAGCTCCAACTCTTTCAGGCTGTTCTCACAGGAGAGGTGTTCCAGCTCTCAGATCATCTTCATGGCCCTCAAGAGTGTCTATACATTCTTGTAAATCAGTCAAAAAGCTACTGGCCCAATGTCCTCCAAGAGGTATTATAGAAACATCAAGTTGTTTTGGGTGGAAGAGACCTTTGAGATCACCAAGTCCAACCATCCCCCAGCACTGCCAGGTCCCCACTGCCCCGTGTCCCTCACACCACATCTCCACAGCTTGGAAACCCCTCCAGGGGTGGGGACTCCACCACTGCCCTGGGCAGCCTGTTCTGAAGTTGATTTATCTGTCTGCTGAAGGAAAGGGATTTGTTCTCAGCAGAGCTAAGTCAGGAATGTTCTCTCATGGGTGAATTTGGGTGGGGGGGTGTTAGCTTTTTATAATGTCAACGGATCCTAGACAGTAAACCTAATAATAACTTCTCATTTGGATTCAAAGACTTGTATACAAGTACACAAAGAAGTAATTAGATTCTGACAAACACTTTGCTCAAATACTTTATTCATTGGAAAATGTCAAGTCAACTAGAAGCATTCATAAGCTTGTCAAGTTCAGCAAATCATTTTGAGCATAGAAAATTTTCTTGGGTTTCTCTTGGAAACCCACTTAATATTTACTTGTTGAAGATAAAAGAACAGTAGTGATCCTTCTGGCTCTTGGTGTCTGTCACCATGAATGATTTCACTCCTCATTGGCACAGTTGAGGATGAAGGCTCTGCTGCTTGACCATGTGCTTCTAGTGACCAAAAGAAACCAGCATTTTGAGTGTCCATGGCCAGATCTCACAGATAAATGTTGAGTTTGCTCTGAATATTGCCATGAGTAACATTTACTTGTTTCTTCCCAGACCTTAAACTATCTTACTCCTGGAAATTTTACAACGGGTGTCCTTCAGAACGTATAAATGCCAAAAAAAGAGGTTTAACAAACCACATTTCATCGAGCTCAGCAGATTTCACACACGATTTCAGTCCTTCTGAGTTAACTTGAGGCTCACCTGGGCCCAACCTGTCTCCTGGGGCGGGCAGAGATGAGTGCTGGCCTCCACCAGTCCTTGGCTGAGAAGCAGAGGAGAGGTCCATAGGTCTGGTGCTCTCGGAGGACGTTCCATGCTGTGGCAGCCTGATGCCATGGGTGAGGAGTGCAGCGTGGGCCAGAGCCCTGCTCGTCCTCCCTCCCAGCCTGGGAGCTTTTCATAGTGTTGAAAACTTTCTGAGGTGCTTTTCATTGGCCCCGTGGACTTCACACTGGGATTGATGTCTGCAAATTACTTTCAAAACCAGAAACAAACCCACAAGAAGAGCCCTAAACACAAGCAAAGACCAGGAAGTTCTTCTCTGCCCTAGCAGATCCAACAGTGTTTTCTTTTTTTCTGCTTCAGGTTTTGATCTCAGCAGCTTAATTTCTTTCAGGCAGGAATTAAGCAATCGGTTAAATTCCACCAGAACATATTTAAACACCCTGGAAAGCTGTAAGCAGTGGCTGGTGCTGGAAGGGTACATTCCCCACAACGCACATAATAATGTCCTTGTCCAGGGCTGGGGTCATTAGGGCTTTTGATTTACATTGGCCGACCTCAAATTTGATGTCACTTTTTTTTTTATCTATCCAAATTAATGCGTTTGCTCTCAGCTCCCAGGCAGAAGCAGCTCCTGCGTGGTGGCGAGGCACAGCCCACGGGCTGGCCTTGGCTCTTGTCTCCAGCTGCAGACAGATGTGGCTGGTGGTAGAGTTCAGGTGGTTTGGTGGGCTGCAGGCAGGGGAGGAGCTCCCTGGGGGAAAGGCTGCTTGGGGCTTTGGTCTGGAGCCATCCTTCCAGCCCTGGATGTAGAACAAGCAGCCTGACTGTGC
>NW_008582602.1:10210-19571 GCF_000691845.1 Merops nubicus | reverse complement strand
TCCTGCTGTGATTCGGAGCACGGAGCTGTAGAAGATGGCTGAGAAATCTGGACCAGAGGGGCTTGTGCCACCTCCTTGTCCTGGTTCCATCTGCCATGAAGTGAAGCTCAGGCTGGTGGGTGTGGTGTTGGAGGTCCCTGTGCCAGAGCAGAACCCCTAACTGAGGGCAGGGATTTATTGCCAGATCCCTGGAGGGTTGCCCAGGGCAGTGGTGGAGTCCCCACCCCTGGAGGGGTTTCCAAGCTGTGGAGATGTGGGGTGAGGGACACGGGGCAGTGGGGACCTGGCAGTGCTGGGGGAACAGTTGGATTTGATGATCTTAAGGGTCTCTTCCAACCTAAATGATTCTATGATTCTACAAAATTTGTAAAAGAACCTTTTGAAAAGGATATTTTAGTTTTTCTACAGATGTAGATGCTCCAACATCTTAAACATTCTCCAAACAAGGTTGTTCAGAACCAGGTGATGTAACAGCCTCACACCCCAAAAAAGCCCCTCTATAAATAGGCTGCCTGGGGAAAAAAAATATTTCCTTTATTTGCTGCATGTGAGAGGGAGGTAAAACCTAAACAAACTTTCCACACCAGCTGAGTTTACATATTTAAACTTCAGCGCTGCCAAAGCTGCAGCCTAACTGGCACCAAAAAGCCTTAACAAAAAAAGTCATCTATTGACAAAACACACAGTCCTAATAAAACCACATCCAGTTAATAACTTTGAGAACTAATGTTAACTCCTAGCACTCTAGGAAAGTCTCCTTAAACACAATAAAGCAGTGATATAATTTACTCTCAGCTCCTTTTCCAAACATTACTCTCTGCCCACAATCACATTCAGATTACAAAATTCCTTTTGTAGTTTTCTCCTAGCTGTGGGAATAAAATAAACCACTTAGATGACAGTAAAGTGTCTGTAAAATATATAACAGCAATAACTCCTGGTGGAAACGTGGCAGAGATTTATACAGGAGCCAAAGTGTGGAGTGGTGTAAAACAGGCTGAGGAAGGAAGGAAGGAAGGGAGGGAGGAAGGAAGGAAGGAAGGAAGGAAAGGAAGGAAGGAAGGAAGGAAGGAAGGAAGGAAGGAAGGAAGGAAGGAATGGAATTGAGGAAGAGAAGGAAGGAAGGAAGAGAAGTAAGGAAGAGAAGGAAGGAAAGGAAGGAAGGAAGGAAGGAAGGAAGGAAGGAAGGAAGGAAGGAAGGAAGGAAGGAAGGAAGGAAGGAAGGAAGGAAGGAAGGAAGGAAGGAAGGAAGGAAGGAAGGAAGGAAGGAAGGAAGGAAGGAAGGAAGGAAGGAAGGAAGGAAGGAAGGAAGGAAGGAAGGAAGGAAGGAAGGAAGGAAGGAAGGAAGGAAGGAAGGAAGGAAGGAAGGAAGGAAGGAAGGAAGGAAGGAAGGAAGGAAGGAAGGAAGGAAGGAAGGAAGGAAGGAAGGAAGGAAGAGAAGGAAGGAAAGAAGGAAGGAAGGAAGGAAGGATGCTTGGCAGTTTACCCAATGAAGAAGTCTGAGTATCTTTCCTACTCATTCAGAACATCTCTAAAGAGATTCAGGGAGACCTTACTGCAGGGATGGAGACTCCACCACTGCCCTGGGCAGCCTGGCACAGCTTGGACAACCCTTGTGGAGGTGAAATTGTTCTTCATGCCCAACCTTAACCTTCCCTGGGGCAACTTGAGGCTGTTTCCTCTTGTCCTATTGCTTGCTACATGGGAGCAAAATCTTGGAAAACTCACACAAATCCAGCCATTAAAATAACACCTCCACCATTGTCCCTGCTGGGGCCAGGTTCAGCATTAGCCCCATTTCAGTGTTTTATCCCTCTGTAGGTACCTTGAACAGCCAGCTGGAAATATGGAGGTAATATGAAAACACTTTTTTAACCACAAACCCAAAGTGTCAGTTGATATCCAACTGATCCCATTTCTCTGTTTGGAAAACTACTGCAGGCATCTTAAAAGCTTCCTCAGCTAAACCAGGGCTGTTGGCAGGAGCAGCATCTTCCTGGAGTTCTCCTGGAAAAGCAGAACAAAAACCTGCTCTTGGCATCCAGTGCTGAGCCACAGCCTGGGCTCCTTGTTCAACCAGCAGTGTTCAAACTCCTCAGAACATTGGGTGTGTTAAACAGAGTTTCAGGAGCCTTTTAACAGCAAATGTAGTAAATCTTTTATTGCAGATTCAACTGCCAGTTGGATGGGTTGGGAGAAGGGTGAGGAACTGCTAACAAGGAAGGACTAAAGTGACCACACTTCGTTCTGGGGGTGGGGGTTCTGGTGGCATTAATTCCCAAGGCACAGGTTTTTCATGCCAGCAGAAGCTTGATACAAGAGGTCTGGAAGTCACCAGGTGGTGTGTTGGGTTCTTGCTGGTGCTGGTTGTTCCTCTAGGTGCCAAGGACAGTGGGCAGGGAATCAGAGTGGCTGGAAAGTGCCCACCAGGAAAGGACCTGGGGGTGTTCATCAACAGCCGGCTGGAGATGAGGCAGTGTGTGCCCAGGTGGCCAAAAGGCCACCAGCATCCTGGCCTGGGTCAGCACTGGTATGGTCAGAAGGACCAGGACAGGGATTGTCCCCCTGGGCTGGGCACTGGGGAGGCTGCACCTTGAATCCTGGGGTCAGTTTTGGGCCCCTCACTCCTAGAAGGACCTTGAGGGGCTGGAGCGTGGCCAGAGAAGGGCAACGGAGCTGCTGGGGAAGGGTCTAGAGCCCAAGTGTGGGGAGGAGCAGCTGAGGGAGCTGGGGGTGCTGAGCCTGGAGCAAAGGAGGCTCAGGGGAGACCTTCTGGCTCTGCACAGCTCCTGACAGGAGCCTGGAGCCAGGGGGGGGTCAGGCTCGTTTCCAAGAACAAGTGATAGCAAAAAAGGAGATGGCCTGAAGTTGCCCCAGGGGAGGTTTCAGTTGTCCCTGAGGAACAATTTCTTCCCCTGGAGGGTTGCCCAGGGCTGTGCCAGGCTGCCCAGGGCAGTGGTGGAGTCCCCACCCCTGGAGAGGTTTCCAAGCCGTGGAGATGTGGTGTGAGGGACACGGGGCAGTGGGGACCTGGCAGTGCTGGGGGAAGGGTTGGACTGGATGATTTGAAGGTCTCTTCCAACCAGAAGGATTCTATGGAAAAAAAAGCCCAAACTTTTATTGAAGGAATTAATTATTAGAGTTATTACAGCAGGGATCTATGGGGCTGTTCAGTGCTGAATACAACGTGCATGTGTGATCCCCTCTCAGTGAGATCTCCTCTCAGTCTTCTCCAGCTCAGCAGCCCCAGGGCTCCCAGCCTGTCCTGGGCACAGAGATGCTCCTGATCCCACTGGACTCTCTCCAGTAGTTCTGTGTCTCTCTTGACCTGGTGAAGTGCTGGGGTTAAACCCCCAGCCCTGAATCAGGGTTCACATGTGGATGATGTCCACAACCAGGCAAGAAAGCCCCTCCTGACTGGTTTTCACCCAGGGCCTGTCCAGCCTTGGGTGGGGACTGATAAGGGGATCACCACCAGGTGCCCCCACCTTCAGCATCAACATCAGGTGTCCCACCTCCAAGCTAGCAGCATAAAGGCTGGCTCTGCCTGCAGGGGTGTGGAGTTTGTCTGGGTGGGGGACAGGCTGTGTTGGGTCTCCAGTTACTGGAAGACCTCCCAGATGCTTCCTGCAGGCAGAGCCCCCAGTAGTGGTGGGACATCAGCCCTAGAGCAGAGGAAGGAACAATGGCATCGTTCTTTGGCCACACAGTTGGAGCTGGACTGGTCACCTGGGTCCTTGGTCAATTCATCCCTGCCTCTACTGCATCCTGGGCTGTGAGTGAATTTCTGAACCTCTTCATTCCACCAGTGCTTGGCCACCTTGGGTCCTTGGTGTGTGCTGTGGACTGGAGGCCAGGTCATGGCTGGTGTGCTGCTTATTGATGGTCATGCCATTGTTATTGGGACAAGCAGCCACCAAAAGACCTGGGGAGCCCACAACTGGCCACAGTGCTCTGGAGGTGGCCTCCCCAGGGCAGAGCAGAGGGGGAGGAGAACCTCCCTTGACCTGCTGACTTCACTTCTTCATGCACTCATGCTTTATAGTATGTAACTTTAATATTTCCTCCAGAAATGAACTCTTCTGAAGTTCAGTTTTAATTATGGGTTTAATTATGGCTTCAAAAATTGATCTTCAGATTTTTTTGATGCAAAGTGAAGTGTGGTGTGTGAGGAAACATCTTGTCAGGGGTGGCCTAGCACACAGTGGCTACTGCTGGGTTGTTCCTTGAACTTTTTTAGATGTCTGTTTTGCAGTGTTTTTGTAGATCCTATTTGGCCAGATTTTGAGACTTTGGAAGAAAATTTTTATGGGGTTTGCAAAGTCTGGGTGTGTTGCTGACATATCCATGAGGCCAGTGTTGAACCTTGCAGATACTGCTTTTCTTTATCCTCATCACCTCTCAAGTGATGACACCATCACTCTTCTCATATCCATGTCCTACCTAATAACTGGTGAGGCCACAGCCCCAGTATAAGAAAGACCTTGAGGGGCTGGAGCAGGTCCAGAGCAGGGCAACGAAGCTGGCGAGGGGTTTGGGGAACATGGAGTCCCCAGCCCTGGTGGGGTTCAGAAAACACATGGATGTGGCACTTTGGGACATGGTTTAAGTGGTCATGGCAGTGTTGGGTTCACAGTTGGACTTGATGACCATGGAGATCTCTTCCAACCTTTATGATTCTCTGATTCTAACTGTTATTAAGTACAAATCTTGAAGATGCCACCTGGGTCTGGCAGTGGGGATTTGGAGTGGTTGGCACATCCAGCTTCATCTCACTAGCAGCTGGAACATGTAGGGTGGGGCTTGCAGCTGGTACCATGCACAGTGCTGCTGGACACAGAGGTTCCTCCTCCCCTGGCAGTGAAGGCTCCTGCTTAAATGTTTTAAAACTTCTCTTGGCATCCACCTTCAACTCCACTAATGCAGGTTGTATTTCCCCCTTCTTTTATGAGGATGCCATCAGCAAAGGTAGATGAAAACCTTGATGAAGTATTTCTCCTCTTGCTGCCCCTCTTATCACGAGGCCAATTATCTTGTCAAAGAAAAAGATGAGCTTTGTTTGGTGGTTGAGAACCTTGTGAACCTGAGACACTTATAAATATTTTAATCATTTGTTCCATTAACTCTCCCAGTATCAAATTTTAACTGGTCTATAATTTCTTCCTGTCTCCTTTTTCCCCCCATCTGGGCAGATCCTCTGGGATCTTGTCTGTGCTCCAGGAGCTATCAGAGATGGTCACTAACTCTTCAATGCCTCATCCTAGTGCAGTGAACTGTTGCTCCACCCATTAGGCTTTTGAGGTTGGATTTTGAGGCTGGTTTCAGTCCTGGGGCACCAGTAAGGTTTATTTATGCTGTCTGGGAAGGTTTAGCAGTTATGGCCAGTGCCAACTGATGGATTATTTCAAGGAACATGAACAGTTGAGGGAGTTCAATGTGCAAATGTACCTAAACATGATTTTTTTTTTAATCTTAATTTGGGGAATTGGCAACTTCTGTCAACTACATAGATCTATGACTCCAGCTTTTAAAGCATAATAAAATACAGAATGTACTGCATCAAGTTAATTTCATGCACCTTCACCTCAGGCTGATTGGGATAAATTAAAGTTAATGATTTTATGCAGTCAACACATAGTGCAAAGTCCTGTGGCTTCACTGGCAAGAGTGTTCTAACTCTTTGCTGCTGAAGGTTTGTGTGTTTTGACTGTCCTGGTTGATTCAAGGACCCATCAAGGCTTGAAAAACATTGAGGTATGGTTTTTAAAGTTGGGGTGGTCATGCCCATCTGTCCAGTGTCCACTTCTGGATCCTCTTAGGAGACTGGCATCAGTCTTGCCAATTTAATTATGATTCTCTGCCCCTGGGAGTGGATTTGAGGTGCAGTTAACTGGGGTGGACATGCCCATGGAGTGGGTGTCCTCTGGGCAGCTCCTGTGAACAGCTACCTGGGGCCTGCTTCAGGGAGGGGTTTCTGGGGCCATCTCAAGAGCAGTGTTGTAGCTGGTGGATCATCCCAAGGCCATGCTGGTGGAGTTTGGTGGCCTTCAGAAGCTGCAAGGACAAAAAGGTGCCAGGACAGGGGGAAATTTCACTTTTGTAGTCCATCCTGCATACCACCCATGTCAATCATCATTTAGTCATTACTGGAAACAAAGCCCATAAATATTTGAGTGAAACATTGCCACTATTGCTCTTGAGAACCAGCTTCCTCTCCAAGTTCTCCTGCCCCAGCACCTCGAGTGCCGCAGGTTGCCCTGGTGGCACCTGCCCCGAGGCGAAGCGGCCGCGTGGGCTCCTGAGTTTCTGCTTCAGTGATGAGCTGGGGTTCCCATGCTCAGGTTGTGTGCCCCACGGTGGAGGGGTGTTGCTGCCAGAGCACAGGCGAGGCTTTTATCCCCCAAAATACCCTCCCAGGAGCACCTTCTTGGTGCCAAGGAAGGCGTTGCAGCCCTGTTGCTGCGCATTGTTCTTGCAGAGGCTCCCAGAGATCAGTGGTGCAAGCACCAACCCAGGCTTTAATGAGAATTTGCTACTCACTAAAACATTATGAATATTAAAGACTCTCTGTAACAAGCTTTATTATGCAGTAACATGTTTTTTCATATGGAACAGATAGCTCAGAACTTGGAATTAATGGGGACAAAGGTTTGTCGTTGTGCGGTTTGGTGTTTGGGGTGGTGCTGTTACATTTGGGAGGAAGTTTCAGAAAGGAGCTGGGTTTAGTCTTCTGCAGGTGTTTGGCCATAAATATCTAAAACCACGTGTATAGTTTTCCATCTGAACAGGAGGAGAAACTTCTTTGGTGTGAGAGTGTCAGAGCCTGGAGCAGCTGCCCAGAGAGGCTGTGGAGTCTCCTGCTCTGGAGAGATCCCAAACCCTCCTGGCTGTGACCCTGGGCACCCTGCTGGGGGAGAGTTGCTGGAGCAGGGGTTGGATGAGATGACCCCCAGAGGTCCCTTCCAACCTCCACTGTCCAGTGTGACTCTGATCAAACTTGTCTCAGTTCTCTTGGGGGTAAAGATTTGGCAAAAGGAAAGACAGGGCTCCTCGACACCCCTTGTGTCAAAGGGTTTGCCATAGTAGAAGACAGAAAATCCTTCTAAAATATTTCCAGGTGAGCTCAGGCAGGTCCGTGCTGCTGCAGCAACACGTGCCAGGGCCACACCTCCTGCCCTTGACTTGCCTGGAGGGCTCCAAAGCCTTGGCACCACTGCTCTTGGCACAGCATCGCTGCAGGGACACACCTCCAGCTCTGCCTTTGGGGTGTTTCCACCACTTTGAGTCCTCTCTGCTCAGGGAGAAATGGAGTGGGATGAAGAAACAGTCCTTGGGTGGTAGAAACCTGCCATGGGATCCTCTCAGCTGGAGCAGTGGAGCCAGAGCTGCTGGAGGGAGCTCAGCTCAGCTGAGATGCTGCATTACGAAGCGAAACAGGAGAGAACACTTTTTGCCCTACAGATCTTTAAAAATGAGTGACTCTTTTAATTTTGCATTGTCAAGACGAGACAGAGAAATGAAGTAATATTTTTACTTCAGTGATTTAAAACAATTTAATCTGTGGGTAAACTCAACTGCAGCTTCACTCTAGTGCAATTGAAATAAAACATTTTGAAATATTAAAATACTCCGTGCACGCACCACTAAGATTAGAGAGTCATTAGGACTGAAACATTTGCAAGGCAATAATTAACAGCATGCCAATGTTGGAGGGAGAAAACACAGGGTGAGGGTTTGTTTTTTTTCCCCCCAAATGAAGTCCAGCAAATTAAAACCTGAACTCGAAGTGATAACTTCAAATGTGATTTATTTTGCCATAGACGTGCAGAATAACCCCACAGAGATTGTCAACAGTCAAACAAGAGCAGTGATGAAACGAAGGCACCTCACCAGCTGACTGCTTTATCTTATTTGCTCTAATTAATGCCAAGTAAACAGCTTGTTTTCCATGGGACTTGGAATTTTGGCTTGGAGGGGAGCGGGCAGTGTGGTGCTGGTGCAGGGAAGTGGGTGGAGGAGGTGTGCAGAGTGAGAGGATGGAATGCAGCATGGGGCCAGTGGTGACTCTGGCAGACTTTAGGGCTGACCATTTAAAAAACAAAAAATCAACTTAAAAAAACCCAAGAAAATCCCACTCCATCCACTCATGACTGGCTGAGCGAAGGAGGTTGTACCTGGGTGGGTGTCAATCTGTTCTCCCATGTAGCAAGCCACAGGACAAGAGGAAATGGCCTCAAGCTGTGCCAGGGGAGATTTGAGTTGGATATGAGGAACAATTTCTCCCCTTGAGGGTTGCCCAGGGCTGTGCCAGGCTGCCCAGGGCAGGGGTGGAGTCCCCACCCCTGGAGGGGTTTCCAAGCCGTGGAGATGTGGGGTGAGGGGCACGGGGCAGTGGGGACCTGGCAGGGCTGGGGAATGGTTGGACTGGATGATCTTGAAGGTCTTTTCCAAACAAAATGATTCATTATTTCTATGATTCTATCTCACAACAGCTCCCCCAGCATCTCCTGGCATTTCTGGTGGTCAGTTGTGCCCAGGGATCTCCTAAATGGAGATGAACTGGAAGCTTTGAGCCTGTTGACAGTGGCACCTACCTGTGGCACATCCTGGGCCATGGGTTTTAGGCTTTGGGCACATGTAAAATCCATCCTCCCTTGGGGTTCAGGTACAACAGCTCAGGTTTGACTTGGACTCTAAAAACTTTAAAAAAAAATCTTTAAATTCTGCTTGAAAGGAATAAGAGCATCTCTGTGATCTTGTTGAACAGAAGTTGTTGGGGAATTCATCAGTGTGGGCTGCAGTCTGTGACAAATACAGCTTTGACAGTTGGCCAAGGATGGTGATGGCTCCACAGTTTGGAGTTTATTCCTCTGCTCTGGGGAGACCTCACCTGGAGTGCTGTGCCCAGCTTTGGGGTCCTCAACACAGGAGGGACGTGGACCTGCTGGAGCAGGTCCAGAGGAGGGTCACAGAAATGAGCAGAGGGCTGGAGCAGCTCTCCTAGGAGGCCAGGCTGGGAGCTGGGGTTGTGGGAGCCGTGCGGGGGGCCTGCCAGTACCCAGTGGTGCCTACAGGAGAGCTGGGCAGGGACTGGTTACCAGGGGCTGTAGGGACAGGATGAGGGGCAGTGGTTTTAAACTTGAGTAGAGGAGATTTGGACTAGACATGAGGAGGAAGCTCTTTGCTTGAGGGTGGTAAAAGGGCTGAGTCCAGCTGTTTCCCCAGCCCTGCCAGGTCCCCACTGCCCCGTGTCCCTCACCCCACATCTCCACAGCTTGGAAACACCTCCAGGGATGGGGACTCCACCACTGCCCTGAGCAGCCTGGGGCAGGCCTGGACAACCCTGGCAGGAATAACATTG
>NW_008582602.1:0-7500 GCF_000691845.1 Merops nubicus | reverse complement strand
ATGCCGTTCAAGGGCTGGCTCTATGATCATGGCTTGAATTCCTGGGATTTCTGAAACATTTCCTTTCTGTTATGCTTATCTGCCCTTTATAGGCTTTGTGAAGTGTTTCTAGACATAGATATATATTTTTTTTTAAGATGAATTTTTGCTTCTGCCTGCCCCTCGTCTGCGCCTGGGTAGCTTGTTTGCAAAGTTGGCTTGGCCAAGGGATCCCATGGGGCTGGCTTCAGGACAGCATGTGCATGCAGCCCTTGAAACCATGTCAAACAGTCCCCAGATCCTAAAAGGTTGGCTACCCCTGAGATACTGCATCATGTTTAATGGCCTCGATTCTTTCTCTTTAAGTGTTTATTTTTATAATACCTGCATGAAGTGCAGCGTGCTCACGGCGACGGTGTTAAACTGGCTTAGGTAATTTGGGAGGGGTAAGGGGGGTGTATGCCAGAAAGTGGTTTTTTTTTTAAACAAAAAAATTAAAAAAAAATAATAAAATTGGGGGATAAGACTCATTTTTGATCCTATTTAATCACACAAAGTATTTCCAAGCAACACTGCAGCAGTAGAGGTAAATAGAGGAAAGATGATGGGTTCATTTCACAGACTGAAGGGTCTCACTGATTGCTCTCTCCTCTCATAGCCAGACTCACGTAAATATTTGGTTGCAAATTTAGTGAATTTTTAGCAAATAGCCTCATTTGAGGCAATATTTTACATTGTGATGACCTGTGTGAAGCCTACTGCATGGTAAAGGCACGAGCAGCGTGGTGCCTCCTCCCTGTCATTAAATCAGTGTTTTGATTGATATCAATATTGCTAATCATGTACAAATAGTGACTGATTGCTCAATATTTTTTAAAATAGTCATTTTTTCTTTTTTTTTAAGAGAGGGAGAATAGGGAGCTGGCTGAGGCTCGTGTGCTGACCACAGGATCCGTGGTGTGAAGGGACCAGGAGCCCAGGAGTGGGTCAGTTTGGGGCAAAAACAGTGAAATAAAACAGCAAAATGAGTGTCAGTTGGATTATCATTAAAAATTGGATTGCTGGGTGTCCATAAAAAAAGAGGCTGAAGAGGATTTGAAAGAAATAATAAATAACACACACACACACCCCAAAAAAACCCCAAACTGAACCATTTTAGGTTGATGTTATTGTCTGTCTGGGAGGAGTCAGAGGGATGTGGAGTGAAAAACCTGTCACATCAACCCCATCCCTTCCCAATCAAAAGGCTGTTTAAAGTGAGACAGAAGAGAAAATAAGGAAAGTTTTTTGTGAAGACTACTAGGAGTAGTGCTCATAAAACTAGAGGAGGAGTTTGGGGGTTGTCTGGGGGGGTAGAAGGGATCAACAGCTGCAGGGGGTGGGATCATAGAATGGGTGGGGTGGGAAGGGACCCACAGGGGTCATCTTGTCCAACCCCTGCAGGGACAGGGACATCCCCAGCTAGAGCAGGGTGCTCAGAGCCCCGGCCAACCTCCCCTGGGATGGTTCCAGGGATGGGGCAGCGACCACCTCTCTGGGCAGCCTGGGACAGGGGCTCAGCACCCTCAGTGTCAATAATATCTTCCTTCTCTCTAGTCTGAATCTCCCTCTTTTGGTTTCACAGCAAAACCCCTTGTGCTGTCACAACATGCCCTGTTAAAAAGTCTGTCCCCAGCTTTCTGACAGGCCCCTTGAGGTCCTGGCAGGCCACCAGAAGGTCTCCCTGGAGCCTGCTCCTCTCCAGGCTGACCCTCCCCACCACCTCCCCAGCTCCCATCGCAGTGACAGCTGGTGCCAGGGGGGCTCAGGCTCATCTCAGTGCCCAAA
This sequence comes from Merops nubicus, assembly GCF_000691845.1. Taxonomy (NCBI): domain Eukaryota; kingdom Metazoa; phylum Chordata; class Aves; order Coraciiformes; family Meropidae; genus Merops; species Merops nubicus. The sequence continues at coordinate 5,694 of NW_008582602.1, read as the reverse complement.
TCCAGGAGACTGCCAGCTTTATTTTTTAGTACTGGTCTCCATTTCTTTCCCCTGCTGGAAGAGGAGGGTCATACAGAAGGTCAACTCCAGCTGAGTCTGGAACCCGTCGAAGGAAAGCCAGGCTTAGGTGCCACCACAGAACGTTGTGAGCATTGTCTGAGCCCACCCCCATTGGCAGGAGGACCTCCAGCACTGTTGGTCAGCACACTGCCCTGTGTGACCAGGGGACTGCTGCAGCAGGACAAGGAGTGATGGTTATAAACTGACAGAGGGGAAACTGAGGCTGGATCTAAGGAAGAATACTCTACACTGAGGGTGCTGAGCCCCTGGCCCAGGCTGCCCAGAGAGGTGGTCACTGCCCCATCCCTGGCACCATCCCAGGGGAGGTTGAGGGCTCTGAGCACCCTGCTCTAGCTGGGGATGTCCCTGTCCCTGCAGGGGGTTGGACTGGGTGACCTTGAAAGGTCCCTTCCCACCCAAACCAGTCTGGGATTCTGTTATCATCTGGTCAGCTTGACTGTGCTTTTGCCAAGACAAGATGACCCAGCACACTGTTCAGCCAGCTCTTAAGTGTGTCCAGTGCTGGGGAATCTGCCACTGCCCTGGGGAGGTTACTCCAGTGGCTGATGTGTTGACAATGGCCAATGTGCTGGCTGGAAGCACGGGTGAGGCAGAGGAAGGATGGTGCAGCACAGAGGCTGGGGTAGATGTTTTTCCATCAAGACAAGACTTCTCCAAGTGTACTGTGGGCTTCTTGCTTTCCTTTTTTTCTCTTCTGCTCCCTGTAGGATTCAGGTTGACATGATTGGGGTGTTAGGCCCTTCTCCTTTCCTTTCCTCTGGTTGATTTTGAGTTTGATGGATGGTCACAGCCCAGTTTGACCAAGGGCTAGGAACAGGATTATATTCCTCTAAACCCCAGGAGAGAGGGTGCAGCCTGCAGTGTTGGACCCTCTCTTCAGGGGCACAGCTGGTGGAGAGCTCTTATGGACACTCAGTCTTGGAAGCGTGGATTGACAGGCATCAGTTAATGAGCAGACACAGATCTGTTAATTGGCAAGAGCTGTGGAACAGCTTCCCAAAAGCTGGGATGGGATTTGCACCGTGGGTTGATAATCTGACCAGGTATCATGGTGCTCTTCAGTGCCATCAACCACCCTCTCTCTTGGCTGGGCCTCTTATAAATCCTGTGCTACATTGCAAATCCAGGCTGAAGTGAGTGTCTGTCCAGCTTCATTATTTAAATTATGCTTTATTATTTAAATAATGTCCAGCTTTATTGTTTAAATAATGCCCTGCTCAGGAGTGTGAGAGGGGAGCTGCCCAACTGTGATCCAGGGCTGTAAATCACAACTTCTGTTGGGCCTGTGGGTTGAGATGGTTGTAAGGAGTCAGGAGCAAGATGGTTTGTGCTGCTTTAGTAAGATATTTTAGAGACATTTTTATTTACCCCATTTTTCACTTGCTTTGTGTGTGCATCTATATATATCTTCCTCCTTCCATTTCAACTGAAGGTGAATCCTGCACCTGCAGGAAGTGTCAGTTTTCTTAAGGCAGACTCAGATTGCTTCAACTACTGGGTGGCTTGAATAAAATCATCAGAAGAAATGATCCAAGTTTTGTTTGGACAGTTCAGATATTCTGTTAAGAGTATCTAACCCCACCCTAGGGTGGCTCATGCTCTCAGGAACCCACCTCTGCTAGGAGTCAGCACTAGCCATGGCACTGATGGTCATCTTCAGATGCTGGTTCTCACAGCCTGTGCTTCAGCATTTGACTGGGCAGAGTTGGAGATCTTCTTTTTCCAAGAGGATTTGCAAGCCAACACTTCTTGAAACTATTACTGTTGAGACTTAAAATTTAAGGTTTCTTCTACCATAAACACAACTTTCACTTTCTTTTCATTTAACCATTTGCATTTTGAAAAGAGGCATTTACTGGTTGTTTCTTAATCATTCTGGCAGACCAAGGTAAACTAGAATTTAAGGGATATTTCAATAACAGAAGGCAGTCCTCAGGCTAATGACCTGATCTCATCAGACCTAGAATCAGGGAATCGTTTGGGTTGGAAAAGACCTTTGAGATCATCAAGTCCCACTGTTAACCCAGCACTGCCAGCTCACCACTGAGCATCACTCCCAACACTTTCCAACAGAACCTGCAAATCTGATTTTCTAGAGGACTAGATGGAATCCTTTTTGGGGTTGTATCTCCCTCAACACCTCATTTGCTACATCAAGCCCACCTCAGTTTTGCTCATACCAAAATCTGTGGTCCTTCTGCTGTCCTGTCTGCTCAGCCCAGGCTGAGCTTGTCCCCTGACCCAGGTCACGCTGCTCAGGATCACTTCCCACCCAATTTCCCAGTGCAGAGTACAAACGTGGAGAACCATAAAAATATCAGGTACAATATGTTGTTTTCTGGCAATCCTCATGATTTAATGAACCTCAACTTCACTCGAGGAATAAAAAGTTCAGTTTATAAGGAATAAATATGGAAGGACTTATTTCTGTTGTAAAGATTTTCTGACAAGCAAAAATATAATGCTTTTTGAAAACCTCATTAGAAAATCAATTATATCATGACACTTAATGTTGTGTTATTTACAAGCAAGATGTCTTGTTGGGGAAAAACGCTATAAAAATTCACACTTAATACAGAAAAATGTTAGAACATAAAGAAGAGTTAGGTTTCCTTATTAGCATGTTCAAAGCAGCAATTACCAAACACAGCTTTATGCTCAATCTGGAATAGGAAAAATCTCTGATCACAGGGATCAGGCATGGCATGTTCCATGTGAAAATGGGGAAATCCCCCATGAAAAAGGCTGAGAGACCCTTTCAGAGCAACCAAAAATGAGTTTATTGGCAGGTTGGTGTTCATGCACACTGCACAGATCCTTCCCACCCTGCCTCTCCTCTGCCTTTTCCTAACTCCTTGATACCTCTGCTTTTAAATGGCTGTGGAAAGTCAAGTTTAGGTGGGCTGGCAGGTGGCAGGAGGGAAGCTGTGGCTTCTCAACCAGCATTTTAGCTTTGGAGAAAGGGTAGGGAAATTCTTGGATGTTTCAATTTGATGCAGAGGGGAAGGGATGTAGAGCTGAGCTATTTCTGTCCAGATTTTGGGACCTAGCTGAGATGCTGATAGACAAAATATTCCATATCCAGTTGTACATGTCTGGTGTTCAACTCTAGTGTCTGTCCTGCAAGCCTGGCTCTGACATGACACATGATTTTCAAGCTATAGATTAAAAAAAGCCCAAACACAAACTTAGAAGCTTTAATTTCAGTGAGCTACTCTAAATCTGCCCGGTCTTAGTATAGATTTATTTTTTTTTATGGCTAGAAAAATCAATTATTCAATTTATACACCGCTAATTAGAAACACACAAAATAAATTGTTAATTTTTTTTGAACTGAAACGCTTTTTAGGACTGGCCTTGCTCTTGAAATGGAAAATGCTGGACTTGAAGCAGAAAATTCTGTTTGTCATGCAAATCTGAGCAAGATGCAGCTCAGCTAGCACGGGCTGCATCGCTCACACCAAGGTAAATACAAAAAAAAACCCCAAATTTCTAGCTGAAGTCGCTGCCATAAATAGCCAGAGATGTGAGTTTTTATCAGATGCAGAACTAATGGTGCTTATTTGCTGCAGGAGTGTGTAACTACAGGCTCGTGTTGGCAGCAGAAGGGAAATAATGTGTGTTTTCATCTCTCATTCTACCTAATGCTCACAGCAGTTTGCTGCATATAGCTGTAAATTTTCTCTGCTTTCTTTGGGTTTTAAGTTAAAAATCCATATGTATGCATCCTTGGTTCAGCATCAGCATTTGGGCCATGAGAAGTACCTCTAGGCTGTAATTAAAGTGAGGAAATGTGACTGGAAGCATCAGAGTGCTGAAGGTGAGGCTGGGCAACCTGTAGCTCCCAAGGTCCTCCTTGAAGAACATGAGCCATACTTGGAGTCATAAAATTGTTTTGGGTGGAAGAGACCTTTGAGATCATCCAGTCCAACCATCCCCCAGCACTGCCAGGTCCCCACTGCCCCGTGTCCCTCACACCACATCTCCACAGCTTGGAAACCCCTCCAGGGGTGGGGCCTCCACCACTGCCCTGGGCAGCCTGGCACAGCCCTGGGCAACCCTCCAGGGCAAGAAATTGTTCTTCAGCTCCAACCTCAACCTCCCCTGGCACAACCTGAGGCCATCTCCTCTTGTCCTGTCCCTTGTTCCTTGGGAGCAGAGCCCGACCCCACCTGGCTCCAACCTCCTGTCAGGAGCTGTGGAGAGTGAGGAGGTCTCCAAATGTGTGTCCTGGGCTCTGTCATGGTCATCAGCATTTTATGCTAATGAAGACTGCTCAGGATTTGGTGGTGGTTGGTTTCTGTGCAAATGAGCATTGACTTGGGCTGGTTTTGCTCCCTGAGCTCCAGTCCCCAGGCTCCATGGCCAGGTGGAAGTTGGCTTTGTCATGGAGCTCACTGCCCTTCTCAGCCTCTTCTTCTCAAAGATTAACTGCCACGTTTAGCAACCTACAACTCTCTTCCTCCTGTGTGAAAATAAGTTCAATAGTAGACTACAACTTTAGTAAACATTGTGACTATTAAAACGTCTGAGCAGAGTGAGGAGAAACTTTATATTAAATCTCCTTGCTTGAGGTACCCCAGACCCACTAAGGACACATTCCATTCAAGCAGATGAGTGTTTTAGGAAGTGAAGACTTTGTGGCTTACATGGATTATGGGGAAAGATTCATTCTTGCTTTTAAGACAGTGCAGAAGTTTCTGCAGTAGCATTGTGCATGTTTGTTACCACTAGGCAGTGAGCAGTAATTTCATTTTTCTCTCTATTTTGACCTCTCTACTCGGCCCTAAAACTGCTTTGACTGATGCTGCAGCATAAAACTTTTTTCTTCTTGCTTTCTTATGAGGAGTCAATGCTTTTTTTTTCTTTTTTTTTTTTTTTCATTCTGTAAGACTTGAAAAGAAAAATGTTGTGTCAGGTAAGATAGGGTGAGGGCCAGATAAGACCAACTCTCTTCTCAAATTCATTAATCTTGGAGAATCCAGACATCCTACAGCAAAAGCAGGCAGGGGTTTTTTTTTCTGTGCTGGGACTAGATTTGAACTACAGGCTGAAAATTTGAGCCAAGACACCAGAATCCTGATTTTGAGTGCACTCTGCTCATTCTTTCCCAGGTTGGCAGTGGAAGAGGGCAAGTCCTTTATTTCTAGGAAGGAAAATCTCAGGTGCCAGCTTAGGACACTCTTACCAAAAGGAAAATGCCAGGTTGATGCCTGTGGTCATCACTGACTGCCCTGCCCATCTCCCTGCCACCATCCTCTCCCTGGAGGGAGGTTTCTCTTCTCCCCATCTCCACAGGGATGAGTTTTGGACCATCTCCATAGGGATGAGTTTTGGACCATCTCCATAGGGATGAGTTTTGGACCATCTCCACAGGGATGAGTTTTGCAGCAGAGGGGCTGAGGTGCTGCCAGCTCAATAGCAAGTTGAGATGTCCTCCCATCTGGGAGCTGCCCTTCATTTTCTTCTTGGTTGCATTTGGAAAAAAAAAAGGAATAATTTCATCCTGTTGGTTTCCAAGGCAGCAAAGTGGGGCTGAGCCCAAAGTGGCCACAGGAATGGGAGCAGGAGATGGAGTCCAGGCTTGTCACCATCACTGTGGCTCTTCCAAAC
>NW_008582601.1:2230-5053 GCF_000691845.1 Merops nubicus | reverse complement strand
AGTTTCTGGAGCTCTCCAAGGAGCTGGATTTGGTTTTTTTCCTTTTGGGCTACGGAGAGGAGGGCGTTGGAAGGAGTTGGGGAAGGGCTGTCGCTGATAGGGTGAGGAGGCCCGTGGGCGGACCAGGCGCAGACCAATGCGGCCGTGCAAGGCAAGGCAAACATCAGTGGAGCTTATGGGTTCCAGATTTCCTCCCTCCCTCCTCCACCGACACCCCCAAGCCCTCCGGCACAGATGCTCCTGCCTGCTGCCCTCATGGCAGGGGACATCGTCGCCTCTGCTAACGCCAGCACCGGCCGTGGGCTTCAGGGCAGGTTCTCTTCAGTTTTAGGCTTGGTTTACATGGTTTTTTTAAGCCTGGTTGACCCAGCAGAAGCCAGCCAGAGCCATGGACTTGTTCAGTTGGGAATAGGAGGGTCTTATCTGCAGGGGGTTCAACTGGAGGTGTGAAGCAGCAGATGTTTCAATGGGCAGTACAGGTCTCCTCTGAAGCCAAAGGAAGAAACAGAAGTGGTGGGCCACCACACAGCTCTTGAGAAACTGTATAGTTCAGAATGAACTTGAGTTTGATTCCAGTCCGTCCATCTATCCATCCATCCATCCATCCACCCATCCATCCATCTATCCATTCACCCATCCATCCATCCAGCCCTCCATCCCTCCCTCCATCCCTCCATCCATCCCTCCATCCCTCCCTCCATCCATCCATCTATCCATTCACCCATCCATCCATCCAGCCCTCCATCCCTCCCTCCATCCCTCCATCCATCCCTCCATCCCTCCCTCCATCCATCCATCTATCCATTCACCCATCCATCCATCCAGCCCTCCATCCCTCCCTCCATCCCTCCATCCATCCCTCCATCCCTCCCTCCATCCATCCATCTATCCATTCACCCATCCATCCATCCAGCCCTCCATCCCTCCCTCCATCCCTCCATCCATCCCTCCATCCCTCCCTCCATCCATCCATCTATCCATTCACCCATCCATCCATCCAGCCCTCCATCCCTCCCTCCATCCCTCCATCCATCCCTCCATCCCTCCCTCCATCCATCCATCTATCCATTCACCCATCCATCCATCCAGCCCTCCATCCCTCCCTCCATCCCTCCATCCATCCCTCCATCCCTCCCTCCATCCATCCATCCCTCCATCTCTCTGGCAGTCTACAGTGGCCCTTATTACACGGATGGAGGCCAACACTTATCCATCATCATCTTCCTCTCAAACACAACATCTGTTGAAGATGTGGAAGGTGGACCAGGTCCAGAGCCTGCTCCTGACTGGATCCCCAGCCAGTCTGGCCCCTGATTTCCCCAGGAAATCCAGCACCAGAGGCAGAATTGCTTCCTGAGCTTGCCTACAAGTGAAGGCACTTTCTCCTCCCTGCAGGAAGCTGCATCAGCCAAGGCTGGAGGTCCAGATCCAGACCACCAGGCCCTAAAACAATCTGCAGAGGTCCCTCTTTGTATTAAGCAGTTTTCAGCCCTCTGTTATCAGACTGGTAGAATCAGCACATGAAACAGGAGTCCGTTGGTGGCCACCATCCTCCCACACCCAGCCACCCATTCCCAGAGAGCTCCTACACCTCTGGGAACCCCTTTAGCCTTCCCACCTCCTGCCTGGACCCTCCCTGCCTCTCCAAGGTGTTTCTTCCCCAGCATCTCTTGACCCCATCCGAGCTGTCTCTGCTCATCTCCTGGCATTGGAGAGCTTGGGCATCTCACCCTGAGTCTCTTTGGAGGGACACTGGAGCCCTGGCACGCTGCTCCTGGGGGATATTTGACTCCACCCCCAGCAGAACCTTTGCTAAAATCTTGTTTTGTTCTTCTCTCCTATAATGAAAACACGGAGGAGCATTAGGGGAACCATTCAGATTAAAACCCCATCAGCAATTCCTCCAAACCACCTCAATAAAACCTAACTCTTGAGCTGAGGTGTCTGTCTCCAAGATATCTTTAAACGAGCTCCTTTTACAACACCTAAAAATCTCCAGGTAGGGACTGCCAGGAATATTTGGGGTACCACAGAGTCCTCGTGCTCGGCTGAGCCTGGACCAGACTCGGTGCTGGGGATGCAGCAGCTCAGGCTGAGCACGACCAGGAGGCTGCAGGAGAAAGTCCTTGAAAAGGCAACGACCTTTTTTTGGTGTGTGTTGCTGCATATAACAAATTAATATTCTTGTCTTGTCAGTGTTCGTTTCCTCCTGAATAACCTGCGTGGTGTTCTGCAGCCTCCTCTGCTCAGAAACCTCTCACTGGAGGAGGAGGAGGAGGAGGAGAATAGGAGGAGGAGGAGGATGTCCTCTCTGCTCTTTGAGGTGGGACTGAGTAAGAACAAGTGACCTGGCCAAATTTGCTCAAGCTACGGCCATTTCTCCAGGAAAAAAAAACCACAATTCAAGGTCAGCTACAAGGTATTTCTTAAAAAATGTGCTCCACAGCTCTGCCCAAGCAGCCCTGTGACCACCTGCCCCCCAGTGCCCCCAGCAAAGCCCTTCCCAGCCCCTGGGCATCCCCCGTGACACCCACGTGGAGGCTGCATCTGCCCCACCCTGCAGGTGCTTGTCTCTGTTTTCACAGGTTCCTCCCCAGCACCCTCCACGCTGGGTGGTGACTGGATGAGCAGGTGACCTCCAAGAGCCACCTCGGCCCTTCTCCCAGGGAGAGCTGAGGGGTCATGAGCCAGCAGTGGGGCCAAGGAGGCCAATGGGCTCCTGGGGGCACGGAGGAGAGGGTGGGCAGCAGGGCCAGGGAGGTTCTGCCCCAGGGAGGCCACCTCGGGAGCACTGGGACCAGTTCCCCCAGTTCCAGAGAGACG
>NW_008582601.1:0-1937 GCF_000691845.1 Merops nubicus | reverse complement strand
GGCGCTGGCACCCTGCTGGGGGTGAGCTGCTGGAGGAGGGGGGTGGGACGAGATGCTCCCCAGAGTTCTGGGATTCTGGGATTCTGGGATTCAAGGACTTTGCTCCTTCCCCTCCCCAGCCCACGCTCGGCAGGACGTCGGCTCCGCGCGCTCCTCACACGCGAGCGTTGTCAAGACAGCAGCTCACAGGAGATGCTCATCCCGAGGAAAGACAATAGATCAGAGGGGCCTGGGAAAGGCAGAGGAAACAAAGGGCACGGAAAAATCCCCCAGGGAGGGCAGGGACGGGGCAGGAGCTGGGCAGGATCCAGCACCCGCGCTCGCCTCTGCTCTGCCCAGGGCTGGGCACCTGCCAAGGGGCACCCGCTGGGCCACGGGCTTGGGGGTTCCATTTTTCCCCTTTATTTTCTTTTTTGGAAGGCAAAAGAATAGCTTCATTTCACTGGAGGATGGTTTGGGTTGGGAATTGTGGCCGCTCTCCTTGAGCAAAAACAGCACAATGAGCTTTGATCTGCAGCAGGGCTCAGAGCTGAGCACCCCAAAACTGCTCCAAACATCCAGATTTGGAGCTTTTGTGGTGAGAGTGGTTTTTTTTTTCCCCTCTTAACCACTTCAATTTGTTCTTGCAGTAGAGTGGGGTTTTTTTTTTTGGAAGAATATTAATCTAAACTTTCAATGGAAAGGTCACAAGTCACCAAACTGTTTTCAATAACTTGGCTTCTCCAGCTCCACGGGGGTTTTAGAAGTGTTCGTTTTGACAGCTCAGTGACAATTTCAGCCCTTAAATACACAGAGAAAGCAAAAAAACCAACCCCAAACCCAAGCCTTGCAGCCACCAGATGGAAGATTTGAATTCCCACCACGTCCCAGCCCCTCTGCTCACCTCCTCCTGGGTCTTCCTCCACCCTCTCTCTCCCTCCTCACCTCCACCAGAGCGACTCACCAGGTCACACAAAGATCAGGATGTTGTCCTGGGATGTCCTGGTCTTCCTCCACCTGCCATAGACCTGCAGGGATGGGCCACCAGAGCATGAAAGTCCTCTCTGCGTGGTCTGGAGGAGAGTGTGGCACTGCTGTGGCTCCAGGGCCAGTTCCATCACCTCACAGGAGACCAGAAGAACCCCTTAATTTATTACAGTGCTTTGCTGCTTCCTCACTGGTGATAGATGTCCCCTCTTTGGGCTTTTCTGAGCTGGATGTAGAGTAGGAGGACCTGCCCTGACCTTGGTGGTGGTGCTGAGCTGGGGGGGGTTTGATGGGAAGAGGTCTCAAGGGGTAGATGGGGTCTTGGGGTTGGTGCAGGCTGGAGAAGAGCCTGGTATGGAGTTGATGCTCCACCACAGGGCTAAAGAAGGTGGACAAGAGGCTTCTCCATCCTGGGGTTTGAGGAAAGGAGTGAACCCCTGACCTTCTAGTGTTGTCTGGAAGAAACCAGAGCTGAGTCTGCTCTGGAAAGTCCCCGAGGGAGCTGAGTTCAACCCAAACACCCTCCAGAGGTGCAACACGTGGCCCAGGGTGGGCAGGGTGGGGCTGGGCTGGGTCAAACATCACACCCTGGGTGCAGCTGCCCTTTGGGGCTGGGGAACCTGAGGAGGTGCCACCTCCAACCCCACCCTCACCTCACTGAGCCACGAGCCCACCCCTCGGATGCCCTCGGACCTGAAAATCACCCTGGCCACCCAACCAGAGGCCGAGCATCACCGGGGAGCCTTTGAGCCATCGCTCGTGCGAGCTCCTTCCCCAAATCATCCCCATTTTATCCTCCGTGGAGGATAAAAAAAGATAAAATAAAGAAGATCAAGCTCATAAAAGGAGAAGATGAAAGGGAGCCAGGAATAGCCGCCGCCCCTGGGGGCTGGGGAAGCTGCTTTTGGGGCTGGCAGGTTTTTCTGGTTATGGAAACATGTGTGGTGCAAAGAAAAAAATGCAAAGCATCC
>NW_008582600.1:2583-5811 GCF_000691845.1 Merops nubicus | reverse complement strand
TTTTTCAGCCTCTTGCAGCACTCCCCAGGGCAAGCGATGGACTCAATCTGCTTCTGCACGAGTGGTGGTGACACTGGGCACTTGTTGGCAGGAGGGGAAGCTGTATTTGGGCACCAGCCAGAAACCTCTGCCCTAAATCCCCCAGTGCTGGATTTCCCCATAGCTTGGCACCATCAGCCCATGAGAGACGCTGTTGCTGGGCAATGTGCAGCTCTTGGCTTTCCCTTCCCTCTGGGAGGATGGAGCTGGGCATGGCCCAGTGCTTCTGGACGCTGTCAGAGGGGGTCACGCTTCCCACCCTGTGCTGGTGGCACTGGGGACGTGGCTCTGGAGGCTGGTTTCTCCCGTGGTGCTGTGGGCTCCTGGAGCCCTTTCCCAGTTTGGCGAATCGCTGAGGCTGTCGGTGCTGCGCTCGGGGACACCTCCATGAGGTGTCTCACCAGCCCTGCCGGGAGGTGTGGCCACAAACTGTCAGTTGCTCTAATTGCCGGTTTGGCTTGCAGCTCCCAGCCCCGGCCCATGCCCTGCCCTTCCTACCTGCCGGCTCCTGTGGGAGGCTGGTGGGGACTGGATGGTGGCCTCCCATGACACTGTGTCACACTGGGGCTTCTCCAGCCTCTTGGCTCCATCCTCAAAAGCCAAACCCATGGGAGTCAGTTCCTGGCTCAGCAGCCTCAGGCCCTTGCTGGGGAAAAAGCTGCTACATCCAACCTCACAACTAGGGTTGGGAAGAGAGACCCCGCTCTGCTGTGCCCCAGAGCCCTCAGGGTGGGAGGGGGCGTGCTGATGGGGTGTCTGCCCTGCAGGGGCTGGCTGGCCTGGTGCTCCCACCTGCGCACCCTCCTCCTGAGCCTGCTCCTCATCTACGTCTCCGTGCCCTTCCTCGTCCGCCTCTTCCCCAACCACATACTCACCAAATTCGTCTTCCTGAACTTCTGTGAGTGCCCCGGGGCTGTCCCAACTGGGAGAGCCCCACCCAGGGATTAAACAAGCAAGCGGATGGGGGGGGGCGGGATCCCCCAGATGGGGGGGGGTGGGATCCCCAAAACGTGGGTGGGGACGCACCCAGCAGCTGGGTGGCACCGGGACAGCACCTGTGCAGCCACCCCCTTTGCTGTGGGCTGGCAGAGAAGGTGCAGAAGGACCTTTCCTTGTGTTTTGCAAGCTGTAGCAATGTGGTGCTGCTGACCCTGTTTACTGCCTGCAGTTGCAACACATCTGGGCAGGCACAGAGTTGGCAGGGCAAGAAGGGCGGGGGGGAGGCGGGGGCAGCGGGGTGTGCTCGCTTCCCCGCTCCCCCTTTTTTTTTCTCTGGCAAAGAATCTGAGAACAAAACCATGGTGCTTTGAAAAAAAAAACCAACATAAATGGAGCTGGGTACGAGGGTTCTTCTGTTGGGATCTGATCAGTGCTGGTCAACAGCTAAAGGGTGGGGGGCAAGAGGCTGGGGCCAGACTCTGATTTTCAGTAGTGCCCAGCAACAGGTCAAGGGGCAACGGGCACTAACTGGAACCCAGGAGGTTCCATCTCAACAGGAGGAAAAAATTCTTTGCTGTGAGGGTGCAGAGCCTGGAGCAGCTGCCCAGAGAGGCTGTGGAGTCTCCTTGTTCAGAGAGATTCCAAACTCACCTGGGCACCCTGCTGTGGGTGAGCTGCTGGAACAGGGGGTTGGATGAGATCATCTCCAGAGGTTCCTTCCAACCCCCACCCCGCTCTGACTCTGTGTTCCTGGGTTGCCTGTGTGATGGCTGCAATTACTCCATCAGTGGCCTTCCCCTTTTTCGTGGACCTTCAGCGACCGGAGCTGCTGCTGAACAACACCATCAACCTGTACCTCACCACTGAGCCGGGCATCACAGTTGGCATCTGGTGAGCAGGGCAGCCCCAGCATCCCAGGTGGGCACAGCCAGGACTACCCCTGGGGTAACCCTGCTCTGCTCCCCCAGGCACACAGTGCCAGGCAGCAGAGGGGCCGAGGCTCAGGGCAAGGACCAGCGCTGGTACGAGGAGGCTCTTGCTGATGCTCACCCCGTGATCATCTACCTGCACGGCAATGGGGGGACCAGGTGAGTACCTGGGAGGCGTGGGGGCCTCTCCCAGGGGAGGGTGGGTGCACCTGCAGTGTCTCTGCGTGGGGAGGGACCTGGCAGCCGGTGGTGCTGTGGGGCTGGTGCTGCTGAGGCTGTTTCTGACCTCACCAGTCAAGGAAGGTCCCTCTGAGTTGAAGGGGAACGTTGAAACCCACCCCCCGTGGAGCATCCAGCTCTCCCCTCCTGGGAAAAGGTCGCCCCAGTCCCTCACCTGGACTGGTGTGGGAGGGGAGGGTCCCTGGAGGGTCCTTCCCCCAGCTCTAACCCTCCTGTCCCCATCAGGGCCGCGAGTCACCGTGTCCAGTTCTTGAAGGTAAGTGTTCCCTGCACAGGGACAAGGACCTCCCGGGGTCAGGCTCGTGCTGGCTCTGGTGACCCAAGAGGGACCCTGAGCAGAGCAAGCCCCAGCCACTCTGGGGGGGGTCCTGGGGTGCATCCCCCCGACCCAGCTCGTAACGTGGTGCCACTCCCCTGACAGACGATGGGGGCTGCTGACTTCCACATCCTGGCTCTCGACTACAGAGGTAAAGTCACCCCCTGACTCTCACTGAGTGACCCCCCAGGGCCAGTCCCCCCCCAGGGTTGTGACAATGAGCCGTGCCCCTTACCAGGCTATGGGGACTCCAGTGGGTACCCCCTGGAGAGCGGCTTCACCACGGATGTCCTGGCACTCTACGACTGGGCCAAAGCCCGGAGTGGGAACAGCAGCATCCTCTTCTGGGGACACTCCTTGGGGACAGGGTAGGTGCAAGGATGGTGAGTGAAGGATGCCCCGTGGGTGCCAGGGCCCACAGCTGGTCCCCAGGCTGCTGCCAGCCCGGTGCCACCCAGGTGGTGGCACCTGCAAAACAAAGCCCAAGCAGGCAAGGGAAGTCTGAGGGTGCTGTGCACATCACTAAGGCAGTGTGGCTGCTTGCCCTCACTGTCACCTCTCTTCTCACAGGATTGCCACCAACGCGGCAAGGAAACTGCAGGAGGAGCGAGGTAAGGGCCAGCGTGGCTGGGCTGGCCCCACACCGTGTCCCCCTGGGGCTCCCCACAGGTTTGGGGGCCACAGAGGAGCTGGGGAGCCTCATCCCTCTGTGCTCGAGCATCAGGCTCGACAAGTGGCTGTCCCCATCCTCCTTACTGGGACAGC
>NW_008582600.1:0-2561 GCF_000691845.1 Merops nubicus | reverse complement strand
GCGTGGCAGCAGCTCAGGGGGGGTCGGGCCCCCCCCAGCCCTTCTTGCCCCACTCTGCCCTCAGGGGTGCAGGTTGATGCCGTGGTGCTGGAGTCACCCTACACCAACATCCGTGAGGCTGCCGCCCACATCCCCGTCACCAAGGTGAGCCCGGGGCTCTGCCCCTGGTGTCCCCAGCAGTGGTGGGTGGGGGGCTCTGCTTGTGGGGTCTCCAAAGGGTGATGGTTGGGGGGCTCTGCCCAGGGGGTCCCCTGCTGCTGACAGGTAGGGGTCATGCCTGTGTGTCCCCACATTGGGGGCAGCCCCACCTAGCCCAGGGCTCCCCCCTGGGCAGGGATCAAAGCCATGCCTTAGCAGCCCCCCACTCCCCTCCCTGGCAGATCTACCGGCAGTTCCCAGGTTTCGGGTACCTCATCCTGGACTCACTAGCCCTGGGCAACATGTTCTTCCCCAGCGACGAGAAGTGAGTGCCTGTGCCTGGGGGCAAGGGGCACGGCCGGCCCCGGGGGGCTGCAGGGAGGATGCTGGGGCCACCTGCATGGGGAGGGGGGAGTGGACGTAGAATCACAGAATTATAGAATCATAGAAACATTTTGGGTGGAATAAACCTTTAAGATCGAGTCCAACCATCCCCCAGCCCTGCCAGGTCCCCACTGCCCCGTGTCCCTCACACCACATCTCCACGGCTTGGAAACCCCTCCAGGGGTGGGGACTCCACCACTGCCCTGGGCAGCCTGAACAACAGTTTTGGGGAAGAAATTGTTCCTCAGGTCCAACCTAAACCTCCCCTGGTGCAACTCGAGGCCATTTCCTTTTGTCCCATGGCGTGTCACATCCTGTGCTTCCTGCACTCTCATTTGTGTTTGCCCATCTTACTCATGCTTTAGAAGTGCCTTTTAATTTGCCTATCTTGAGATAGCAATATTACTAATGAGCAAAGTCTGTGGGCCAACATCCTTTTTTCCTTCCAAGCATTATCTGCTGGAGTCCAACCCACACCACAGCATCCTGTGGGCAACAGGGTCTGTCCTGCTCCATGTTTGTGGGTGCCTTTGCTGAACCCCATTTATTTCATGGGTGTTTTTGAACCTCTAGTGGGGGTTTAAATCATGAGGGTGCTGGGGCAAGCACCGTGGGCACCACCCCAGGGCAGCTGAGTTGCCCTTAGCCACCTATGGGATGTGCTGGCTCTGATGGGACATCTGGGGTGGGGTCAGGATTGCTCTGGGGGTTTGAGCAGCACCCCAGGAGGCTCTGTCAGCCCTGGGGTGACTCCTGGGTGTTGTACTTGCTGCCTGCAGTGTGAAGGTGCTGAGCTGCCCCCTCCTCATACTGCACACAGAAGATGATGAGGTGGTGCCTCTGCATCTGGGCCGCAAGGTGGGTCCCACCATCGCCCCTGCATGGGCTTGGATGGGGGTGGCTGCTGGTTTAGCCTGGTTTTGGGGGGTGGGAGGGGAAGGAGAGGGGGTGTCTGGCCCCAAAATGGGGTTTGGGGTGCCCTGCACGTGCCACTAACCACGCTTCCCCCCCTCTGGCAGCTCTTTGAGACAGCACGCAGCGCCTACAAGGACAAAAGCAAGGTGAAGTTCATCACCTTTCCCAAAAATCTGGGCCTGGGCCACGACTACATCTCCTTCAACCCGGAACTGCCCACCTTGGTGAAGTAAGCTCTGCTCTGCAGAGATGGGGGGCACAGAGTCAGCCTTGGCCTTGTCTCCCCTGGGTGCATCTTCCCCAGCTCCTTCCCTTCCCTGCAGCACTTGGCTGGCATCACTTTTATACCTCCAGTCACTGAGCCTGATCTTGACCCAGGTGTCATGGGGAGGTGGCTCCAGGACAGCTCCAGGACAGCTCCCAGCTCCTCTTTGCTCTAAGCCCAGCTCAGACCAACAGCCAGGGATTATAGAATGGGTTGGGATTTCAAGAGCATCCAGTCCAACCCCCTGCCCTGAGCAGGGACATCTGCAGCTAGAGCAGGTTGCTCAGAGCCCCGGCCAACCTCACCTGGAATGGTTCCAGGGATGGGGAACTGTAAAAACTGTCAAAAATTTCTTCCTTCTCTCTAGTCTAAATTTCCCTCTTTAGTTTAAACCCATCACCCCTTCTCCTGTCACAACATACCCTGCTAAAAAGTCTGTCCCCAGATTTCTGACAGGCCCCTTGAAGCCCTGGCAGCCCCCAGCAGGTCTCCCCAGCTGGAGCCTTCTCCTCTCAGGCTGCCCCAGGCCAGCTTTCTCCTGCTGGGCTCCCAGCAGAGGGGTTCCCACACCCAGGGCTCAGGAAGCAGGCTCTCAGCAGCACGGGCAGCTCAGTGCTACAGTGTAAAGTTTATTGCATCTTGTTGCAGAGACTTCTTGAATTTGAAGTGATGCCAGCTGCCGTGTGCAGCCACCACCAGCACTCCCTCAGACCCCCCCAGGAGCCCCCTCCTTGCACTGAACTCACCGCAGCGTGGAATAAAAACTACTGAGAAACTCCCTGCCTGGAGGAAGGATCCCTGCAGATCCCTGGGACACAACCACGTCAACCAGGACCCCTGGGGAGCACCCGTGGGGCAG
>NW_008582599.1:1577-1880 GCF_000691845.1 Merops nubicus | reverse complement strand
TGAGCTCGGGCACAGCCTTTTGGGTTCCACTTGTGGGTGTTTGCCGGGGAAGGGCTGACCCCCAGGCTGGGAAGCCGAAGCGTTGCCCCTGGGAAAGTCTTTCGCAGGACTTCTCTCCTGGCACGTTTTCCTCCGCTTGCTCGCGTGAGCTCCCTGGCAGATGTTGGCCTTAATAAATAGGGGTCGTTAAAAGCAAATTAATTAAGGTGCATCAGTGCTGAAGGTGCTCAGCGATTCCTTTGCCTTCGGCGCTGCTCGGGACGGTGCTCGCGTTTGGCCGGAGCACGGGGCCCGGGCTGCTGG
>NW_008582599.1:0-1532 GCF_000691845.1 Merops nubicus | reverse complement strand
TTTTAGGTGAAAAAGGAACGATCTGCGAGAGGGGTAATAGCAGCAGCAGCGGTTCCTGGGGACGGCACAGGGAATGAGTTTTGGCAGGGAAGCGCTTCAGGAAAGGTCCCTGCGGGGACAGCAGGAACCATTTGCTAGCGGGGAGGTATCAGCCCTGGGGACACACGGACACGATGGACAGAAGGGGGTCCTTGCTCTGCCTACCCTAAAACGCGGTGCCGGCCCCTGCCCTCCGGCTCCCTCCTTCGCCTGCGGCGTCGGGGGCACTCGGGAATCCTGCTGAGCAGCACCCGGGGACTGGGGTGCAGAGCGTGGGGTGCAAGGCACAGAAAGCAGGGAGCAGGTTGTGGGGCACCGAGCCCGGGATGCGGGGCATGAGCTGCCTGTGGGTCAGTGCTGCCCCAGCTTTCTGTCCCCAGGGCCATGCCCTGTGCTCCCTGAGGCTCTCCTCTTCTCCGAGGAGAGTTATGAGCAGCAAAGGAGCAGGTTTTCTTTTTTTGAGGTGTTTTTTCTTTTTTTTTTCTTTTTCTTTGACACATTAATGATAATCTTTTCTCTGATATTCCCCCCTCCCATCTCCTGTGTGGGTAGCTACCATGGTGAGATTGGGCTGTGGGTGTAATTCTTCCAGCGCTCTGAGTGCTGAAACATATGGAAACCCACTTTGAAACAGTTTGTGGCTGCAAACCTGCCGTCGTACCCGTCGCTCTCTGAATGCCTCCCTGCACGATGTTTGCGTTGGAAACTCACAGTGAGCTTTCAGCTTGAGCTGTGGATCACGAATCCATCCCCAGCCCGTGTCTCTTTCTTCTCTCTGGGCTGTAGCATCCCTTTGCTTTCGTAGCAGAGTGCTGCCCCTGCCCTGTCCCACCCCTGGGGTGGACCACAGCAACATCTATGTGTGGAAAAGGGGTTTGGGATCTAGGGAAACCTCTTCTGAAAGGGTCGAGTGGTGACAGTGCCCGGGAACACCTCCCTCCGGGGCTGTGCTGACCTTCCTGCAGCCCGCTGTGCTCCAAGGTGCCTTTTTTTCTCTGGATTACAGGGGTTAACGAACCTCATCTTGGTTTGGGTTGCTTGCAGGCAGGAGAGACACCTGCATGAGTCATGCCGTGGTGCTGCCATCTCTGCAAAGCTCCCAGCTCACACAGACGGTCGTGTTGGGCACTTGCCATTTTTCTCTATTTATTTGCCTTTGCTCCCTTTCCCCCTTGCCGGGGCTGGCTCTGGGCAGGCTGCATTTTGGGGACCGGTGGTGCACCAGGCTGAGTTTTTCCAGCCTCCTAAAAGCGGGTGGCATTTGTTTGCCTGTCAGGCAGGTCCTAAATGGCTCTGTGAAGGTCCAATTAAGAGATCACTCTCCTGTCCCCGGTCCCTGGTGGCCCGGCTGCTGGCGGGCGCGGCTGCGAGCAGAGGGTGTGTGTGTGTGCTTGGCAGCGGCGGCTCAGGCCGAGCCTGAGGATGTCTCTGGCTGGCAGCAGGGCCCCGCTTGTTGCTGGCATCCAGGCAGCGCTTTTGGCCGCTGTCCTGGC